>NW_016914133.1:179363-195020 GCF_001483705.2 Eufriesea mexicana | reverse complement strand
AACGATTTATCATTTCGAATAGTTTATTATTTAAATATTTTAAGTTAAATATACTTTGTGTGCTACACGTTCATTATTGTCCATTCAACCTACGCCCCTGAAGATAGATAGACCTTCGTGCACCGTTGAAGTATGGGTCGCGAGACGTAGATATAGTAACCGTCGGAAAACATTGACTAGATTGTAGCTTACTTCAGCTTACTTCATAAACTCTTCATAACTCCAGAGAAGTTATGGAAAAGCTATGATACGAAAAAACGTCGTAAATTATTCTGTTTGTTTATTAGAAAAATTATAAATCAAGTATTTAAATTAAATAGTGAAAAAGCTAACAGTGGCTTATTAAAATATTCTTTGGTTTATATCATAAGGACAAGATTTTATGTACTTTTTAAATCTATTTTTATATTTTGTGGTATTGAAATTTATTTGGTTTTGTCTGCCAAAATTGTGCTGATCTAAGGTTGAAGATTTGTGTAGCTATTTCATATTTTCTTGGACTTGATGTATACAAAATGTTTACAAATCTCTTTATGCAAAAGCGAATTTTGATTGGTATATTTCTACTGTCAATTTTAACTATTTATATCTATTTCTTGAACTATTTATCTATTTTCTTAATTATTTTTTTAGCTATATAACTATTTTTTTTAATAGTTTATCTATATTTAATTATTTGATCTTTACTAAAATAAAAATATTTTTGCAAAAAATTTGTGTATGTTTAGTAAGTAAAACATTAGGACAATGAAAAGTTAGATTAAACATGAAAATAGTACAAAAAATATACAACACAAAACAAAAAATATAGAAATATTAATTTTATCACAAAATTTAAATTAAATTTAAATTTCTTTATTGATTATTTACTATTTTTGATTGACTTTAAATTAACAGATAATAAGAAAGCAATATCTTTTTGTACTAATTTAAGAAATATTTAAAAAAGGAAGAAAATATATTATAAACGTTATAAATTTCCGAGTCACTTCAAAGTTGGTCAAGGTAGAATAATAAACCAAGTTCGATGCACATAATTCATTTGCAAACTTTCTTACTTAGATATGTAACTCTCGTTTACGATTTAAACGTAATAATCTGTTTTCTCTAGAATTAATAAGAAAGGAGACGAACTTTGTTTGAGACACTGGTCTTATGCAACGTGATGGAATTATAACTCATGTCAAGAAATAGGAATAAAAAATATGCAAATCATTTCCTGCTTTATCAAAAATATTAGTTTATAACATTTGTATATTTGTGTCCAATTGAATTAACTTGATAATGCTTATTATTTAAACATATATCATTTTTGTTTTTCTTTTTTCCTTTTCTGGATTTTCATGGAAATAATTTATTTCACATTTTTATCTACTTTTATACTTTTATCTAGATATACGTTCATTTTTAGTTAATATGAAAGTATAAACGTCTTCATCTTCACTTATATGTGTTAAACTATGCAGAATTAAAAATTAGAAGAGAGGATGATGTATGTATATGAATAAAATATTTTTATCTAGAAATATTACAAACACCTTTAAATTTTAATTAAGATATTTTATTCTTTTATTTTGCACAGTTGCCAATAAACATTCAGCATAAAGAAGAAAAAAATATCAACAAATTGAACGTCATGAGTAATTATTTTTAAATATTCTCTCATTGCTATGAAAATACATACTCACAAAAATTGTTTTATTTCTAACGAATTTTTGTTAAGGGATTATATATAGGGTGTTCCAGAATTTACTCAAGATTTGAATTATGCGGCATTTGTGGAGTAAACTGTTGTCAATAAAATAAAAATGACAATGTGATAGCTGACAGTTCAAGGTTATTAAAAATGGAGCGCTACATGGAAAAAACAACGTGTTTTTATTGTTGAGCAATATTTAAAATTTTGTATTAAAAAACTGTGTTTTCCATCAAAATTACCTCTTGCGTGAATTTTGGGACACCCATTACCATACTAAGCATACAAGGAAATTAATAATTAAACAAATTTAATAAAAAATTAATTTCTACTCGTTTCAGGCTGCGTTCATTTGAAATGCAATTAGTTCCCAAACTTGTACGAACAGTTCCAAATAAATCCAGGTTTAAGTAGGACATTACTATTAGCATCGGTGTCTAATGTATAAAGTTCCTTTCGTTAAGTTTTACACTCACTGAGAAACGGCACACAAACTTCGGAAGGAATAACATTATACAGGGTATCCCTGCAACGATAATACTACCAGGAAAGGGGATGCAGATACGAATCGAACAAAAACAATAAAATTTGTTCATTCGAAGCTTCGTTTTCGAGAAAATGGACTTTGAATATTCACCGAGTGCGCGTGCGCTTTATTTTGGTTATGGCGGATGGACCACCATATGAGCCGTTCACTGCACAAATTGATTAACTCTATAAAACAAAAAGTGGAGAAATGCAATGAAATAATGTATATTGTTTTTTAAAATTCCCTTTATAATTTAAATCGAAATAAATATTGTAGAATGCATAAATATAAATGTAACTTTCATCTAACGGTATATGAAATTTATAAGAAAAAATAGTCAAAAGGTAATCGTTAGTAATGTTACCATTTTTATGTTACTGGAAGAGTTAATCGATTTGGCAAGTGAAAAAAGTAATAAATTCAAATTTTACTAAATTTTACTTAAATTCTGATAAGACGGCACTAAAAAATTCACCGTTATCATTCGTGGCTTGCAAGTGCATTTGAGTTGCATTATTGCAACGATTTACATTTGAGTACGGAGTTAATCAAAGTGACCTCTGAAATAAATTATTTATTATTCGGTGGCCAAAAAATTTTTGTCCTTTAACGGTGTTAATCTTAATTATCAGGGAAAGTTATTATAAATATAAAAAGTTATGACTATACCAAGTGCTTTGACACTCAAATTTAAGATTTTTCAAAAAGTGGAGTTAATCGATTTGTGCAGTGAACGACTCATATATCAGCGTATTCGGTGAATATTCAAAGTCGATTTTCTCGAAAACGAAGCTTCCAATCAAAAATTTTCTTTTCTTTTCGATTCATTTTTACATGTAGAATTATCGCCTTCCAGATGTACTATCGTTGCTGGGACACCCTATATATAAATATTTTGAATTGACTTACCTCGAAGACGGTTGTTGCTGATTTGGATCGAGTAGTGAGACATCTGGATTATCCTTTGGACAACTCTCGAGGCTGCTTTGTCTCTTTGACTCCGAGTCCTCGCCTTTCTCTTCCTGGGTTGATTTCAGGAAGATCTCTTTATCGCCATCTATGCCATCCTCTTTCGAATTTCGTTGCTCCTGTTGTCGAATCGTCGATGCGAGTGGCAAGTTATCTGCACTGCGAACCTTCCGGCACAACTTCGACGTTGAACCATGTCGTCTTAGAAATTCCTGGAAATTAAAAACAATATACATTATAGAAACAATTAATTCATTACATATACTGATTTCGAAATTTTTTCTTTTCTTCATTATTCGAAATTTTCAATAATTTATTTATTGAAATTTTACTCATCTTATTTATATTTCTAGACGTGATTTATGCTGTTTAATCGTTTAAGTGTTGGAGGTGTTTGGAGAAACGTTATTGAAAAATATCAAACGACGTGATTATGCATTGTTGATTTTAAATATCGGTAAAATCGAGAGAGCGTTGCGGTAAGATTCGAACGAATTGTCAACTGTAATCGTGGTCGATAATGTAGCACTATTCGACACGAAATCCGCTAATGCAATCGCGTTTTCTTTATCTGTAAATATTAATAATACCGAGATGGCGCTGCGGTAGAATTCGAATGCATTGTTAACTGTGCACCACGACGCGATATTTTTCGACATGAAATCTAACCTTGAAATTTATTTTCTTCTTAAATATTAACAAGACTGAGATGGCACTGCGGTACAATTCGAACGAACTGTAAATTGCATTTCACGGTTAGATACAGTAACACGTTTTGACACGAAATTTAACATTGTAACCACGCTTTGCTCGTTTGTAAATATGAATAAGACCAATATAACACTGCAATAAAATTTGAACGTACTATAAATTGCACGATACGGTCCACAATACGGTAATGATACTTTTCGGCACAAAATCTGAACGATGTAATCGTGCTTTGTTTATCTGTAAGTACAATAGTAACAAAACCGAGATGGCGCTGTGATTGCGTTATGTATATCTGCGAATATTACTAACAACGAGATGGCGCTGCGGTAGAACTTGAATACAACATTATTGAACACCGTATCTCAATGTGAATGCACCTTTCGATACAATATTCGAATAGCGCGATTATTCTACGTGAAATATGAAGTTTAACGCGTACTACCGGTGGAGCACATGACACGGAACATGGTTAGGCGAATGAAAAATTGAAAAATATATCGAAAGAAAAATTTGTTGATCGAGATATTCGTTTTATATTTACACTATTAAAACAGTTTCATTTACAATTATTCATCTATTGATCGGTATCTTGATTTATGAGAGATGGTAATGAGGTTTTTACTTGAAAATGGTAATTTGCCTTTGTTCCTGTTTACCTACTCTTGATAACATAAAATCAATTTGTTACGATGTAAGAAGCGACGTCAGCGAGATATATTTGAGGTTAATATTAAAACTACCGAACTAGTCAAATGACTGATTTTATAAACACTTCGCAAATCAAAATAATTAATTATTTTCCGAATTTTTTAAAAATGTCAATGTCAAAATATTAGATTTATATTTAAAATAAATTTTTACATTTTGTTTTCTAGAATAACTGGATTTGGCTATTGAGTGACTCGTCAAATTAAAAAGAAATTATTTAAAAAAATGATGGAAAATTATTGCAAATGTGAGGGCGTTTTTGGTGAAATTATGTTGGTACTGGGTGTCCCAAAATTCACGCAACAAATAAATCTGATAGAAAATATAAGTTTATAATAAATAATTGTAAATATTGCTCAACGATAAAAACGCGTTGTTTTTTCACATTTTTAATAATCCTGAACTGTCAGTCGTCATACTGTCATTTTTATTTCGTTGGAAACCGTTTATATGCACAAATGGCGCAAAATTCAAAACTTGCGTGAATTTTGGGAGACACCAGATATTCTCACACGAATATAACTATATGTACTTATTCATTTATATTATGTCGTTTTAATTATCGTTATCTAGGTGTACTACATTTAAGTGCACATTACAGGTCAATAGTGCCAATGTTAATCGGTGTGGTTCCAACAGGTACACAGTTGAAAACGTGGTCGTTAAAAAATGCAATACACCGTGATTACAAACGGCGGTCCATGCTACCAGAAAATGAATTTAACGACTTCCTTACAAGTAAACCACGAACTTATTGATCAACCTGTGAACTACACTTCACCTCCAACTACCTTGAACTTTAACGTTTGACGTGTCTATTTTGTACGGTCTCTTTCGCGTTCGTTACATATTTCAATATCCGGCGCGTCGGAGGATAACGTATTAAAAATCTGATGATATGCAAACAAATATTTTTCGACATTTTCAATAAAATAAGAATTTAAGAACAATTTTTACCATTGTCATAAATGCGTTGGTGATTATACGTATGACCTAAGTTGTCGATATCCTTCTTCGAGATGCTAAGACTATGAAGTATAGTCTTTTCATAAATTATGAAATTAATTATTTAAAAAGAAAATTAATTAATTTATTTAATATTATTTTTTAATTCATACAGATAATAATTCGTAATTAATTAGCTAATTCTATATTTTACTAGTTTGAGAAAATGATTTTATATTACCTTAATGTAAATGATGGAAAATTAATTAAAAAACAAATTTATTTCGTAATTTGGGTTTTTGAATTAGATCATTTTCAGAAGTATCACATGGAATTGTTATTTTGATCGATATTAATAAATTCATGCATGTTTGTTTCGTTATAAATGACAATTGTTACTAAATTGTATTTATCAATATTAGTAACATGATTCATTTTACAAACTTTATACAAAAATTTGTAATTTTTATAGTATATCAGGCATTTTCGTGTAAAATACGAATATAACTATATGTACTTATTCATTTATATTATGTCGTTTTAATTATCGTTATCTAGGTGTACTACATTTAAGTGCACATTACAGGTCAATAGTGCCAATGTTAATCGGTGTGGTTCCAACAGGTACACAGTTGAAAACGTGGTCGTTAAAAAATGCAATACACCGTGATTACAAACGGCGGTCCATGCTACCAGAAAATGAATTTAACGACTTCCTTACAAGTAAACCACGAACTTATTGATCAACCTGTGAACTACACTTCACCTCCAACTACCTTGAACTTTAACGTTTGACGTGTCTATTTTGTACGGTCTCTTTCGCGTTCGTTACATATTTCAATATCCGGCGCGTCGGAGGATAACGTATTAAAAATCTGATGATATGCAAACAAATATTTTTCGACATTTTCAATAAAATAAGAATTTAAGAACAATTTTTACCATTGTCATAAATGCGTTGGTGATTATACGTATGACCTAAGTTGTCGATATCCTTCTTCGAGATGCTAAGACTATGAAGTATAGTCTTTCCATAAATTATGAAATTAATTATTTAAAAAGAAAATTAATTAATTTATTTAATATTATTTTTTAATTCATACAGATAATAATTCGTAATTAATTAGCTAATTCTATATTTTACTAGTTTGAGAAAATGATTTTATATTACCTTAATGTAAATGATGGAAAATTAATTAAAAAACAAATTTATTTCGTAATTTGGGTTTTTGAATTAGATCATTTTCAAAAGTATCACATGGAATTGTTATTTTGATCGATATTAATAAATTCATGCATGTTTGTTTCGTTATAAATGACAATTGTTACTAAATGGTATTTATCAATATTAGTAACATGATTCATTTTACAAACTTTATACAAAAATTTGGAATTTTTATAGTATATCAGGCATTTTCGTGTAAAATATATAAATATATTTTATAAATAATTCGAATGTTTTATGATATTAAATTATGCAATAAAAACGTTAATTACATATATATGTTACTATTTAAAAAATAAATTAATGAATTTCAGTATCTTTATATATCTTTCAATATTTACCTTATTTTTTAAAATAAATAATTGTAAATCACAAATATATTAATAACGATCATATCATATATCTAAACAATATTTATTACAAAATAAATAATACCAATAAAACTTCTAAATAATGGAATTATTCAACTTTTATCTTAAACCATAAACTCTTTCCAAACTAAATATACTCAAAGATACTAAATAGGCAGAATGTATTGAATTATTAATTTAGGGTATAAACATAACAATTACTTTTTATCGAATTATCACGAAAAATTGAATTCCTCAAAACATTCCAAAAAATTCCAATTTCTCTTCCCAAGGAGAGAATATTTTTATTAAAAAAAATAAACAAACATAAAAAGAGAAAGAATTTAAAGAAATAAGAAAAAATTTCCAATCTTTGTCAATCTTTGACAAAAAACATTTTTTTTTAAGTGCATCGTTAATGACATACGACCACGATTACGCGACACAGTGGAATTTCAGCAATTTCTAGAGAATTCGTTGCTCCTTCCCCTGTCGTGACTGTGAATTGACAGGAAGGTTGATACGAAGTTAGGGTTCGATCGAAAGTTTCAAGGACGTGGATCAGCGGAACGGTTAATTTGCCCTCTGTCACGACAAAATTGGTCGAGTTGTTGCTTTCTCGTTTTATTCGATTACATACCTGGGATAGGAAGCCGGCCACGTCGATGGCGCTATTCACCCGCGGCCTCGAGGTTCTTGGCCATCCCAAACCACCTCCGCTATCCAAGGAGTCCACGTGATGGCTCGACCAGTGCAGATGCTGGAAAATGTGGCGACGCAATTAGGACACCTCATCGGCTACTGATTCCCCTCATAATTGCATTTCAATGTGACTTCTTTTTTCAAAGCGTGATTTCCGACAAGGCAGACAGGGACAAAGAACTCGTATACCCACTAAGAATAGAATCGATCTTCAGAACTGTCTCGTGGAAATAAGAAATGGTACTGGCGAAGGAAATTCTATATGTACGTAGTCGTTCGTGACAGTGTTCGAATGTTTGAAATTTTTATCGAATTTCGGGTCCGATGTAGTTTATGCACAAGTTTTTGGGACTCATGGATAAAGTTATGGGAAAAATTTGGCGACTAGAATGGAATTCGAAGAATACCGGAAATTTGAATTTCCGAAACTATTATTTTGGGCCCCAAGTAATTTATGCGGAAGTTTTTGGAACTTATAGTTGAAGTTAAGGGAAAAATTTGGGGACTAGAATGGAATTCGAAGAATACCGAATGTGGAAATTGGTAAAAATTTGAATATGTGGGAGCATTGTAGAAAGCGTAAGCTTTGAACTTCCGAAATTATTATTTTAGATCCCAAATAATTTATGCAGAAATTTTGGGGACTTATGGATGAAGTTATAGGAAAAAATTTGGGGACCAGAATGAAATTCGAAGAATACCGGAGATGGGTAAAAATTTTAATGTGTGGGAGTATTGTAAAAAGCGTAAGCTTTGAATTTTCGAAATTATTATTTTGGGTCCGAAGTAATTTATGCGGAGGTTTTGGGGACTCGTGAATGGAATTATAGACAAAAATTTGGGGACTAGAATGGAATTCGAAGAATACCGAATGTGAAATATTGTAGAGTATTGTAGAAAGCGTAAGCTTTGAATTTTCGAAGTTATTATTTTGGGTCCGAAGTAATTTATGCAGAAGTTTTAAAGACTTGTGGATGAAGTCGTAGAAAAAAATTTTGAGACTAGAATGGAATTCGAAAACTACTGAATGTGAAGGTGGGTAAAAATTCGAATGTGTGGGAGTATTAAAGAAAGCACAAGCTTTGAAGTTCATAATAAATCTACTATAAAAGATTAATCGACTGTTTAAATTTTGTACAAAAATTCATTTGATATAATTTTTTCAAATTACAAACATTTAACCAAATGTTCGCTTTCTTAAATAAGGCTTGTTTTATCCATTAATGCATTAATAATATGCGTTGTACAATATTCTATGTGGAATATAAATATTTGGTTAGAATAAAAATTGATAGTACATGAAAAATGATTCAGTATAGTGAACGAAATATATATTTCTAAAATGTACAACTTTATACTCTTTTCAAAAATAGCAAGGAAACACACTGTATGTGACCATTCTTTAATTTTTGTGATGTAAAATGAGTTAATATTTATTAACATTTTTGCACTATATGTACTATACATTTTATGGTACTTTAAAAACATAGTAATAAAAGATTTAATTCTAAAAATATTTTTCATTTTATATTTAGTAATATTGTAATTTTAATATTTTAGATAACATTTTGAATTTCATTTAGAAATGAATTGAAAATTAAAAATTTATAGTGTACAATCCCATTATAGTACTGCAGATACTTTACAAATTATGTTTGCCACGATGTACATTTTTTCTATCAAATATGTGTGCATATAACATAAATCTTGTGAATAAAATAACAATACTATTTTTAGTGGGTATTCTTTAAGTGAAAATATCGACAGAATTAAGAATTTTGCAATGCACCAATTTTTAAACCTAATCTATCAGTGCAATATCTGCCTCTTTATGTATTCACAGGATTCATAAACCGTTATTCTTATTAATATTACAATTTAATATATTCTGCATGTAATTATGACTTAAACGTGATTTGCAATTATGCAAAATAGTGTTTGCACTTTAATGATCATTTTCCATAATTTATGTACATTGATTACCACATATGTATACTCGAATGAAACTGTGATATCAGCCACGAGAAATGTAAATAATAAATATCGCAAAGACTGAGTTCACTTTCCTGAAATTAATTCAAAATCAGAAAAACTATATTAACTATATTTTCAAACACAAATTTAAAGATAATATTAATTATACAAATATATATTATTTAAATAAATAGAATAATTTGTAAAAAATATCAATCATCATTTGTCACATAGATTATGTCAATTAATTATTCACAAAATTTGAGAACAAGTTTACAGAATATCTTTTTAATACAAATATAATTTATGGAAAATATCGTTAAAATATTCAATTCTAGAAACACAGTAAAAATTAACAAAGCTTATATGATGTTTAATCTGTTTCAATATCATTACTAAATATTTCAAAATATTACTGATACACAAAACTATAACGAGATTTAATAAAATAACTGTTATCCTGTAAAGTAAAATAATACACGTAAATGGTATTAAGCTAGGAACATCAAACTATAAAAATGACAGTACTTTACAGGTACTATTTACCATTTCTTAATTACACAATATTTATGAATAAAAATTTCATTTCAATGATTAATTACCATGTCAGTAATTTACAGAAAGTATATCGTTATATCGTACTTTTCATAAATGCATCAGTGATCTTACGTTTAACGTAACGATAAATCTAATTTTTCAACAACTATACTTGTAAGCATTTCAGGTGGGCAAGCATCTCTGTTGGTGATACTATAATCGTGACGTAAAAGCGTTAGTGTTCGCTGTGCATTAATTTTCCGTTAATTAGTGTCAGTTTTTGCATCATTGCATCCGCGTTGAAATTCCGGTGCAGAAAAATCGTTGCTAATTGTGCAAAATTTGTGCTTGTCACGTAAGAAGTTGATTGCAGTAAAACGTGTGACGAATCGAAGCGTACAAGGTTACCGTTATGATAATTCCAAGCAGATCAAACATATTTCTGAGCTAAAGGTGGAATTAATGCAAATAAAGGGAGAAATAATTAGCAAGTCGAGTAAACATTTTTTCTCATCATAATTATCACATGGAGGGTAGAAGATTAATATTTTTCAAATTTATTTCGAGTACAAAATTACAAATTTAGTATAATATCTGAGTAATAACTGAGTCGCTCATTTGCCAAATGGATTAAAAAAGGAAGAAAATAGGAATTTATTTTAAATGTAGAAAGTGGAATATCAAAAAATTTTGAATGAAGTTAATCACTTTGGCTTGTGAATGGCTCAGTTACTTTAAATAGTAATTTAAAAATTAAGATTTTAAATAATATGAATTACTATTTGGTAAGTAGTATATTCTAATTGATGTTAATTTATTTATTTGGTTAATTAAATAATAAATAGAAAAATTGGTTATTTAAGAAAAGGAGGTTTACTTTTTAATTGACAATTTGATTCTGAAGTAACATCCGTAACAAATGTAGTAATAAATATAATAATAGTGTTAATGAGAAGCAGTAAAATCAATTAACAAATAACCATAGCAAAAGGCAAATAATTTATTTTATAAAGTGAGGAACAAATTACTGAATTGTACATATATTAATTTATTCCTTATGTCAAATACTTCATGATATTTGTTAATTCCACAATAACTATTTTTCAAATAACTCTTAAAAATAATATTAAAATAATGGAATTTTGCTATTATAGAATTTAAAACAATGAAATTTTGCTATTATAGAATTTAAAATAATAAAATTTTATTATTATAGAATTTAAAATAATGTAATTTTGTTATTGTAGAATTTAAAATAATAAAATTTTGTTATTATAGAATTTAAAATAATGAAATTTTATTATTATAGAAATTAAAATAATGAAATTTGAAAACTGCTCAAAATGCCCAGATTTGACATACTACACAAGTATTGTCTGCTTAAATGATCATCAATTTTTTCGTTCGTTGGAAGTAGACTCCAGGGCCACCTTCGATTCCTATCAACGATAACTGAACTAATAATATACTATCAAAGCAAGAAAAGAAAAATTTGTATATTGCTTACATTATTATTACAATACTAATTTTGATTGAATGAATAAAAGTCAAATTATTCAGATTTTTTAAAATTAAAATAATACTAAGCATGATTATATTTTAACTAATTTTAAATTTCCTAAAAATGGTACACCCCGAGACGAATCGCACATGGCAGAGGACAGGGTTCAATAGTATTTTACTGTCTTACTCTCTCTTATTGTTTCTCACTCTTACTTTCAACGTGCTCACAGCAAAGTGAGCTGAAGTCAGATTACACCGGTTAATTCGTGGAAATCCACTTCTCCGATAAATGGTATAGTCCAGTCCCCAACTGTGGTCATTTAAGCAAATAGTACAGTGTTGTTTAGCTTCATGCTACGAAAGGTAAACAAATTTCTCGTCATAATATACCTAGAGAAATAAAGTTAAAAACTGTAATAATTTGTATTTATATTTTTTTAAACAATAAGTAAAAAATATGAGACTAAATGCTTCCTTTTGTACTTTCATGTCTTGAATATTGTAATTATCTTCTTTTTTCTTCAATTGCATTAATCTAGGATTTTAGAAGATTAATTTTTTTGAAAAATTGTTTTGTGTTATTTTTGTGTTTTTTTTATTAATAATTATCTCTTTTTAGCAAAAAGAGACAAATTAATTATTAAAGTAAAAGCTTGCTGCAATAAATAATTAAATAATTGCTCTTAAGGAAAAAGAAATATAATTTAGTTTTATGTAAGTCATGTTATTTTTAATTATTAACCAAAATTAAACTTATAACAATTTTAATTATTATTTCTATTACGTAATATATTTCTTTACTATACAGGGTGTCCCGATATAATATTATACACAGTTTATGTAAAACATAAATATAGTAAAACATAAAACAGATAAAACCAATGCAACTTTTACTTCGATAGTAAGAAGAAACAATTACTTATTTAATTACTTAAATATTTAGCACTGAATCTTTTCTATTATTTTTCTTATTTTTTATTATATTTATTAAAACACACGAATATTTATGCCGAAAGAATAAATATAAAATATATAAATATAAGTACAATATCTTTTATTAACCGTTTGCATTCAAAATGTTTCTTACCCCATAAAACAAGAAAAAATAGTAATTTGAAGTTTATCCTTCATAACATCGACATTTTTCAAAATAGTATAACAAGAAATTAATTTACAGAATTATTTTATTTTTACACTTCACGTATCGTTATGATACATCATTTTAAATAAATATTGACTATTAATCTTTACAATTACATTAAACTGCAATCTCGAGTACAAAGAGTTAATATAAGTAAAAAATAAAAAACTAAAATTTATGTAAAAATTTATATATTCCTCACACGAAAGAAAACGAAATACAATATTTTCTATTAACCTCTTCACGAGTAAGCGTTCTGACAGCCTTTAAGACGATTTGCCATTTAACTCACTAGCGCCACCACGGTTCGTATCTCCAATAGTGTCGCAAATATCATATATACCGTTGAATTATTTCATCATTTTACTTCTCACTACGTGTGTCATATTATTTGCACAAATTTTTCGGCTGTACTGGTGAGAGGGTTAATATAAATAATAAGTAAATAAACAATAAACAAATTAATAAATATAAACAAAAAATTTCTCCATAACACGAACTGAAGCGTACTTAAATGATGGTATTTACATGGAGGAATGTGAAAGTGTTCTACTTCCTCCATTTTATGCTTCGATACGTTGGACACGGATGTTCTACCTTGTACTAGCGCTTTGTTAAGGGGAAGTCGAGGATTCACGGGTGCATTACGTTGTATAGACAGTAGAAGTGGGTCAGTAACGAATGAATTTACCTTAGTTTTCTTAGCTTCGTGTGACCAATCTTTTGCAGCAGTTTACTTCATTGAGATTTAATTAGGCTTTACCGATTATGAGAGGACATTCAATCGAATTTAGTACGTCTATATCCTGATGCTAACGTACTGGTTTCCTGTCTCGAGCAGATTCGTGATCTCGTCGAGATTTGGGTCAGGAAGCTATTACTCCGGGAACTTTGAGACAAGATATATTTAGCAGAGGCATCGTTCTTCGAAAGCAATATTCTTCCTATAAACGTCAGATTACTAGCACGTACGATTTTATGATGTTTTCTATAGTGATTTCCCGCTCTGTTAATATCCTTCTATCCCAAGCATACTACAGATAACATCTTTATTACGGTTATCCATGTACACGTGTATGTCAACAAATCGTGACACGTTGCTTTCCTGTTGTAATAAATGAAAACGTCATTTAATCACTATACTTTTATTTTTCAAAATTCTGGCTGCAGGTTTCCCTTATTAAATAGCGTTGCACTCTTTTCACGTGTAAATTTTAGATTATTATCTACAATAAAATTTATAGATGCAACGAGTGCATGTAAATTAATATATTATTAATTTTAAAAACATTAAACGTTATGAATAAACACATGTAAATTTTTAAATATAGTTATTAAAATTATTTCAATTATTACTTTATAATTTGCAGATGCAATAATTACATATATAATTTAAATTTTAGTTATTAAATAACACTCTAATCTTTAATATATAAATTGTAAATAATTAATCTAGAATTTATAGATGCAACAATTACTTATAAATTGTAAAATATAGTTACTAAGAAATAATTGTATATATATATTCCTTTTACCTTTAAATTTAAAATTATTACTTTATAATTCATAGCTGCAACAATCACATGTAAATCGTAAGTTATAGTTATTAAATGACATCATTATAATTTTTGCATGTTAATTCTACATTATTAATATAATACTTATAGATACAACGTATAAATTATAGATTAGTAATCTAGAAGTAACATGTAAATTGCATAAAAGAATAATTAAAAATATTACAAATATTATATTATTTACCCACTGATTTATAATATTTCGAACAAAGTCGGATGTTAATATATTTCAAAGATATATTACGTAGACAGAGCAAAAAGTCAAGGACCTGTTGGTTAAACAATAATACTTATAATATCGTAATTAATTTGAGACGGTAAAAGTAATAATAAAATTTACGTCCAATCTTAAAAACCTAACATGGTACTTCTCACGTTTAGTACTCTCTGTGAAATTGCACCAGTGCTGCAAACTCTCCAAACTTGATATCAATGGCGGTTATGTAAATAAAACCGGAAGATCGTACGTGTCTACAAATAAATAGGAAAACTAGAAGTCGCAGTACATAAATTATAAAGAGTGAAAAGCATTATCAAAGGTGCTATTTGTTACATTCGAGTGCAATTCACTGAGACACACGACCACTTGAAGTGACTCAAGCGTTGGTGCGAAATGGAAAATTCCCTATGCCATACGTCTATCAAATACCGACTGTTTCCACTTTCTAGAACAATTTGACGTGTATCGTGTATCGAGTGTCTGAAAATTTAATATTTAGAATAATTTCTACGGTTCATTAATTTCCTTTGAGTTCTCGAATTTATTTCTTATCTATTAAAAATGATCACAAGATAAATATCGGAATTGACACTAATCGATCGATTCTGGTTATTTTTGAATCAGTTATTTGCTATTTGATCGAAGAATGTAAATGATAATAAAAATTAATAATAAAATAATAATAAATAATAATAATAAAATAATAAAAACGATTTGGAAAGGCTCTTTTACATTGAAATAATTAGTAATAATAAATGTATTGAATTTAACAGTGATAAAACATATTTCGTTTTTTCATATATTATTTAAGCACGATCATTTAATTTGTTTCTTGAATCTTTGGTTTATGCAATTGAAATTCTTACTAGT
>NW_016914133.1:137887-178898 GCF_001483705.2 Eufriesea mexicana | reverse complement strand
TTATTTAAAATATGAAAATTTGGATAGTAATATTTCCACAAACTTGAATATATAAATTGGAATAATAATATTTGTATAAATAATAACAAGAATAATAATTTCTGTTTAAACTGTAACACAAATAACAACTTTCATATAAGTAATACTATGAAAAATAATTATTTAAAATATGAAAATTTGGATAGCAATATTTCCACAAACTTGAATATATAAATTGGAATAATAATATTTGTATAAATAATAATAAAAATAATAATTTCTGTTTAAACTGTAACACAAATAACAACTTTCATATAAATAATACTATGAATAATAATTTTTACTTAAAATATGAAAATTTGGATAGTAATATTTCCACAAATTTGAATATATAAATTGGAATAATAATATTTGCATAAATAATAATAAAAATAATAATTTCTGTTTAAACTGTAACACAAATAACAACTTTCATATAAATAATACTATGAATAATAACTTTTATTTAAAATATGAAAATTTGGACAGTAATACCTCCAGAAATTTGAATATATAAATTGGAATAATAACATTTGTGTAAATAATAATAGCAATAATAATTTTTGTCTAAACTGTAACACAAATAATAACTTTCATATAAATAATACCACGAATAATAATTTTTGTCTAAACTGTAACACAAATAATAACTTTCATATAAATAATACCACGAATAATAATTTTTGTCTAAACTGCAACACAAATAATAACTTTCATATAAATAATACCACGAATAATAATTTTTATAGAAACTGAAATTTACACAGAACATTTCTACTTCTTAAACAAACACTTGTCAAAGATGTCTAATTTCATTGATAATACGCTGCCATTTAAATACCGATGGATAGCTGGTTATTGACAGTTTGATGAATCGCCAGCTTTCAGAAAACGGAAGCGGCGCTGTGTAAGCAGGTCTTCTCTACATATCAAACGTCGACGAGCGCAAATCAAGGTTGAGAGCAGTGAACATGAACCAAGTTGAAAGCGAGAACCTTTTACGATCGTATTCCTCTGTGTTGGGTACATACATATGCATGAATGTGTACATATGTGCATCTTTGTTCACCGACATTTTTCATGTTATGCTAGAATTTTAGGTCAGCAAGTGACGAATACATTGCCTACAGGTATATGTCACTAACAAAGAAACGTTAGTACTTTCATGAGAACTTTTACACTAGACATATTAGAAACAAAGGAGCTTTCTATTATTTTGAAATATGAAAGCTATTAGCTTCGTGATGAATTTGTATCGAAAATTTTGTAAAATGTGTAAACTTGTTACTCAAAAACGTATTTTTATACATGCAGAGTATAATTATCTATAAAATTATGGTGGCCTTATATTGAAATCTATTAATTACCAAAGAAACATTAGTACTTTCATGAGGACTTTTACACTAGACATTTTAGAAACAAAGGAGCTTCCTATTATTTTGAAATTTGAAAGCTATTAGCTTCGTGATGAATTTGTATCCAAATTTTGTTAACTATGTAAACTTGTTACTCAAAAACGTATTTTTATACATGCAGAGTATAATTATCTATAAAATTATAGTGGACTTACATTGGAATCTATTAATTAGTTAATTCTGTTCAATGTTTAAACTTAGTTTTACCCAAAAAAAAAAAAAAAAAAAATGGAAGAATTTGATTTTAAGTATCACAGAAAATTCATTAATTCAGTAATTAAATGTAACAATATTTCGTGTTAAAATTGTAATATTAGACTAAATATTGAAACAGTTTAATAATACTTAATATCAGAAATCTAATATTAAAATATCGATTTGTAATTTGTACTTATACGTGTAGTAGTATACATCAATAATAGTAAAGTGGTATAATGAAGAAAATAATTATATACAATTAGGCTTCTATCTCCATAAAAATTAATACTTTGTCGAACCCAGTTGTATATTTTCAGTAAATAGGAAACAAAAAGTTTAAAACCAGTCATTTTTACTAATTTGATAGTTCTAGTATTAATACTTAAATATATTTCATGAATGTACTGTGTATATGTACATACTTCTACATATTCTAAACAGGAGATATACAAATAAAAGATTTCGATTTTTCTTTCTAAAAAACACTTTTTAAAATCGTGCAGAAATCCCACAACCAGATGAATAATAATATAATAGTGTTAAAAAATTTGTACCAAATTATTTTTACTGTACTTAATTGTTACAGTGATATTACTGAATATGGAGCAGGTCAAATACAGGTAGAAGCTGCGTAGAAGCAGCCAGTTGTATTATTAAACTCAAGAAAGGTACAAAAATATAAAAATAAAAGGAAAAAGGAAACGAGGAAAGAAAGGACGATTAATTATTATATACCGAATGATACTATTTGTTACGAATTAATTTTTCTAAAATATGTTTAAATGCAAGGACTAATGGGGGAAAGTGGGATAAATAATATTATAAATACATAAATACATAAACAAATAAATACGTAGGCCTGCTCCCTTCACAAATTCTTTGCTGAGAGCATTTATCTTTGTGAATTCTGAAGTGGGAGTCACGTATGAAATATAAGTGATGAGGACGGTCAGTTATGACAGGAGTACGTAATGCGTAGAATGTATCATGCAAGTTCGAAGAGAAGAAGAAGACTTTAGCCCTCTGGGTCTTTCCAGACCCAGACACTCGCTCGTATCTGTTTTGACAGATTAGGACTACGGATAATGTCGGTTTTTCGTAAAAAATTTGTCATCAAAAATGAAGAAAATTTGTAAATTGACATCCACAGTCCAGGACTATATTCGATGGCCAATTTAACAGAGAGGGTGAACTCGAGCGCCTCAGGTTCCCTATGACGAAACTCCCCCAAAATAATGAAAATGTATATTATTCGATTGAAAATTTCATATATGTAATTGGAACGAATTTTATTTTAAAATGTGAAGGGATTATTTCCATGTCTATGTTCTTTATTCCACTTCTTTGAGAGACGCAGATGAAGCCTGCTCCATATATTACGATCGATCATTTGAATTGAAAATTTGTACTCTGTTATAACACGCGAAAAGGTGTTGCGAAGGCAATGAAGCTGTCAAAATTTGTTTCGATGAAAATTACAATGGCAACACCTATAATCTGTATAAAATACGATGGGCAAAAACGAGTAATAATTAAACAATAAATGTATTATTGCTCCTCAAATGTGCAAAATTATACTTTAACTTTTTCATTCGAATTTTAAACATGAACAAGAAATAAAAGTAATAAACAAATGAAATTATATTATGAAAATTGTGTTCTGAAAAATATTATACTGTGAAATTATTATGAGAAAAATTATATTAAATTATATTATGAAAAATATTATGAAAAAATAAAAAAAATAAAGAAATGAAATTAATTTTTTCATTCGAATTTTAAACATGAACAAGAAATAAAAGTAATAAACAAATGAAATTATATTATGAAAATTATGTTCTGAAAAATATTATGCAAAAATAAAGGAAATAAAGTAATGAAATTAATTTTTTCATTTAAATTTTAAATATGAACAGGAAATAAAAGTAATAAACAAATGAAGTTATACTATGAAAATTATGTTATGAAAAGTATTATATTATATTAGGAAATTATTATGAAAAAAATTATATTAAAATATATTGCGAAAAATATTATGCAAAAATAAAGGAAATAAAGAAATGAAATTAATTTTTCCATTCGAATTTTAAACATGAACAAGAAATAAAAGTAATAAACAAATGAAATTATATTATGAAAATTATGTTATGAAAAATATTATACTGTGAAATTATTATGAGAAAAATTATATTAAATTATAATATGAAAAATATTATGAGAAAATAAAGGAAATAAAGAAATGAAATTAATTTTTTCATTTGAATTTTAAATATGAACAAGAAATAAATTTCATTTGTTGTAATTTAAAGACTATTTGTACGATTATTATTGGCTACAATAAATTTCGTATTACTTGTATCCATTTGCAAATATTTTTTCTGGTTGTGTAAAAATAAATAAATAAATAAATATATATATGTATACAGGATGTTTGTAGGGTCCAAGACTTTTTGAAGGACTCATAGTGTTCAATAAGAAATATTAGGGAACTTTCAAGGAATCCCAGGAAAAAATAAAAAGTGTCTAACCAAATATTAAACGTGAATTCTAATCAGCCCAGAAATTCACTCATCATGGTATGGAATATTCGTAAATAATAAAAGTCGATTTGACGTCGAAGAGATTGGTTTTAGAATCCATGTTGATTAAATATTTTTAATTGCTATTGTTGATAAACTACTATCTAAACTAAACTATAGTATAAATATACTCTAAATAAATAGTTAAATAGTTTAAATAACTAAACTATAAACCCTCCATGTCCCAAACCCTACTTCTGAAACACCCAGTATAAATTAAATATTTCTTACTCTCCTCGTTCAATATCATAAGTCCTTCATATCTCACTTGTTATAACTGACTTTTTAAACACCCTGTATAAATTTTCGACAGGTTTAGTACCAAAGTACAGTACAAACTCGATTATCCGAATTAATTTTTGAATAATAGAATGTCGCGCATTTTTGATTTTTATTTTCATATACTTCAAAACAGAACAACACAATATCCTATGTATACACAACAATAGCAATGACAAATAATTAAAATCTAATCCAGTTAGAAATTTATGGATCTCAAAGTTCCTTAACTATTAACTCTTTGTGGCACAGGATTCCAGATAATAAAATAGACCCATGTTGCACAGAAATTTTATTGCGTTTTAAACGAAACAAAATTGGTATATTTTTACTAATAAAGGAATCGTATAATGTAAAAACATAAAACCAGGAGAAAAAGATTGTCGCAATAAACCTTCCGTTTGCAACAATCGATGAACCTGTACTGGCATGCTGAATGTTGTCAACACAGGCGAATACATTTATTACATTCGTCGAAGGTATTATCAACTGCTTTACGTAAATAAGACGAAATATAAACCTATGCGCATGCAGCTATTGCTGTATTTCGAGGTGGGACTAAAAATGTCCCATCATGCATTACGGTGCATCAAAAAGGTGGGACACTTTTAATCCCACCGTGCCCCAAAGAGTTAATACAGCCAGTAGAATTTTTTGAAGCCTATACGCCTGATAAAATTATTTTGGGGTTTTAGAGTCAGTCACAGAATTTTTGAGAGATAGCCAGTGAGAGTTAGCTGAAAGTTATTAGCCTTTAGAATAAGCTTTAGTTCAGAATAAATCATTTTTATATTTATATCACTGCTTATTCTGTTGCCTATCCAACATTCCTACAGTAATAAGGTTATGTGACAACCCTTTGGGGCATGGTGGGACTAAAAATATTCCACCATGCATACACTGTAATTATTCAAATGATACTCTTTCATATTAGAACCACTAACATCCAAAATCAAATCACTGTAACTAGCACTAATACCTACAGTTGCACAAAGTCCATCAATAAATTTCGTCCTAATAAGATTGGAACACACCACGATCGATTCCTTCTTTTAATTTATACCTCTTTTAGGACCTTGGTGTCGTTATTTAAACGTCGAAATTACATTTTTTGATTTGATATTCCATTTTTCGAAGAGAATAAAAAGGTTTCTATATTAATTTTGAGTTAAAGTTTCGTTGATAACACTGTTCAACTCGATGTTCGATCTCAAGAAAAATAAGAAGTATCTAAAATTTTCACGTTTCGAGTAAAATGATTACAAATTTATTTCTACACTGTAATTATTCAAATGGTACTCTTTAATATTAAAACTACTAATTTCCGAAATCCAATCGTTGTAACTAGCTCTGATATCTACAATTGCAGACAGTCCATCAATAAATTTTGTCGTAGTAAGATTGGAACACACCAAGATTGATTCCTTTTCTTAATTCATATAAATTTTGGGACACTTTTAATCCCACCGTGCCCCAAAGAGTTAAGTCACATAACCTTATTACTGTAGGAATGTTGAGCAGGCAATAGAATAAGCGGCGATATAAATATAAAAATGATTTATTCTACACTAAAACTTATTCTAAGTGCCAATAACTCTCAACTGTCTCTCACTCGCTATTTCTCCAAAAACTTTGTGAGTGACTCTAAAACACACACTGACTCTTCCATGTCTTTGCACCCTTATTTAAACCTTGCACCCTGTCTTCTTTCATACTCATGTTCTCTTTCTCAATCGGTGGGTCACGTATCCTAAACACTCAGACGCATTCCTAGGCTTCCTCTCTTCACTTGCATTCGGCTCTGTCATAAACATCCCTTACATTCGATCCTCTTCCATTCTTGACATTCTTTCAGGGCCGTTCTCATTCCATTCCTACATTACTATACTCTAAAGCTTGAAAAATTACCTTTCTTTCGTAATATCCTATCTAAACTCCATTTACGAAACTTCGAATGCTGGAAAACATTAGGATACGTTGTCAACATTTTATTCACGTCCTCCTTCATCACTCGAAACAGGTATGAAATTACCTATCATGATCGATTAGAGAAGTTTCATCGTACTGCTGTGCTATGATCGATTTGCCATGTTAGATTAAACTGACCCGAACAATAGATTTATGACGCATGAACCAATGCAAATTGACATTTTACATACAGAAAGTGTGATAATAGAGGTGTTATTGGGTTGGCAACTAAGTGATCGAGGATTTTGTTAATAGATGGCTTTTGCACATTCCTTTGTTTTGTCAACGTGTTCAAGGCACCTAACTTATATCGTTTCCTTGTTGTTTGCACTTCCGCCTTTAATTTAGTTGAAAAATTGTATCGATTAGTTATTTAGTTTCGTTTTTATTCCAATTTAAAAATGGAAGAACAAGACGCGCATTTCGAACATATTTTATTGTTTTATTTCCGAAAAGGCAAGAACGCATCGCAAGCACGCAAGAAGTTATGTGCCGTATATGGGAATGAAGCCTCGAAAGAAAGACAGTGTCAAAATTGGTTTGCCAAATTTCATTCTGGTGATTTTTCACTGAAAAATGCGCAACAATCTGGCCGTCCAGTTGAAGTTGATGAGACCCATATCAAGGCCATTATCGATTCAGATCGTCATAGCACAACACGTGAGATTGCAGAGAAGCTCAATGTATCGCATACATGCATTCGAAAGAAATTAAAACGGCTTGGCTATGTCAAGAAACTCGATTTATGGATCTCTCATCAGCTTAAGGAAATTCATTTGACGCAACGCATTAGCATCTGCGATTCGCTTCTGAAACGCAACGAAATTGATCGATTTCTGAAACGACTGATAACTGGCGACGAAAAGTGGATAGTTTATAACAACGTTAATCGGAAAAGATCGTGGGTGATGCAAGATGAACCAGCCCAGACGACACCAAAATCTGAGATTCACTAAAAAATTTTGTATTTTCCTTCTTATTTAAAATCCGCAATCACTTAGTTGCCAACCTAATAGATAACAGAATGTTCGGATCATAAAATCCGACAACGGAGTTTCGGATAATCGAGATTAACCGAGAAATCTGATCGTTTATGCGAGCAGTGCTGTATCTGGGAAACATAAGTAGCGAAGGATGGAGATTATTTTTTATTTCACGGTGGAAATTGTGTAGATAGCTCACTATGGTGCCGTAGACCAGTCTATGGATGTCAAGAATGAATTAGCGATCGCTTCGTCTGACGATGGAACCAGTTACGACTGACAGACTTTATGTGCTTCGGTATAGCTGTAAAGAGGATCCTGGAGATGAGAGATATCGTGACAAAACGAAATGGTGGGCCTAAGAGGCGATAAAACCCTAAAACATAATTTCTTCCAAAGTAATTTCCCAGTGGTGGAGATCGAGGGGTGCGAAGACTAGGCTCCAGAATTTCGGGTAGTAAGGTTCCTAACGAAGAGCACAACAGGGGCATGAAGAAGAAAAGGTTGAGTTAATAGAGGCTCGTTCAATTTTTTACTTCCTCCCGTGAAAACGAGGAAATTGACAAATGAAGGGACTATAAGAAAATAGGTCTAAGAAAGGGGTCACGTTAAATGGAAGATCGAGGATCAATTTTAAGACTATTATTTGGTAAGGGGAAGAAGAAGAAACGAGGAAATCGAATTACGAATTTAAAAATGATATTTTTATAAATAAAAAGGAAATTTTAGTCTATAAAAAGGGACAATAATTTTAGTCTATAAATAGGGACACTAATCGTAAGTGTAATTGTTAACTGGATTTATTTTAAGACGTGGAATAGTTTCAAAATTATGAACAAATTTTATGTAATAGTTTTGTTTCTATAGAATCAGAAGAAATTTGTATAAAAATGTTTTTAGGAAGCTTAATTTTCACAATTTTTACAATTTTTACAAATAATATTCGAAGTTTGAACGAAGTCGAAGTTAATTCTATTAAGAGTTCAGTGACTTACTACCAAAAAATTTTGTGAAATGTTCAGGAAGCCTAATTCTGATACACAAGAATTTTTAATTTTTGCAAATAATAATGGGAGTTTACATGAATTTGTAGTTATTTCTGTAAAGATTTTAGTGATTTCCAACCAAAAAATTGGGAAAAGCATTTAGGAAGCCTAATTGCAACGCAGAAGAATTTTTAATTTTTGCAAAGAGTAATCGGAGTTTAAATGAATTCGAAGTTATTTTTGACACGAGTTTAATGGTTTCCTAAAAAAAAATTTTGTGAAGTGTTTAGGAAGTTCAACACTAGAACAAGCAAGCAGGTTAAAATGACTTGTTTCAGATATTTTATTTTTACAATTTCTGAGAACATAAACTTCTTTGATAAAATTTATTCTTACTTTCATTCAGATCGAAACATAATTATTCACAGTTATTCATCTTCCTTGTACCATTACAATTATCTTCATTTACGTAAAATATATATAACTACTTATTATATCATGTCGATAGTTTCAGTGTTAATTGCAATATAGACAAATCTTTAGTTTTCAAAAACAATACACACAGTTTGAATGAACTTGAAATTATATTTTTAAAAATTTTGGAAATTTGCTGAGATTCCCTAAAATTTGATAAGATTCTGCGAGATTCTGTAATATTTTTCTAAGATTCTCTAGGACGTTAGAAGATTTTATAAGATTTTACCTAATTTTGTAAAATTTTATACCTCTATAAAATTTTCCTGAACTTTCCAATATTTTTGAAGATTCTCTAAGATTCTATAAGATAAGGTACAACGAGATCCTATAAGCTACAACGGGACTCTGCGAGATTAAAACGATTAGAGAAAATGATCTAAGATCCTGTATGCATTACACATGCCTGTCAGTACAGCAAAGAAAAATTCGATGTCATGAAAAGAGATAGACCTGACATATCGTCTGGATCTACATCGTCCTCGATATTAAGCTCCCAAAATGGACCCTGGCTTTAGGTAGATGAGACGGATGAGGAATGTTTACATTTAAGACTACACTGTAATGCCTCAAGATTAGACCCTCTTAAGCCTTTTTCGATCGCTTCATGAGGGTCATTTAAGTTAACAAATTTATATAATTTATATAAATGAACCGTGAAAGAGGAAATTGCTCGTGTTAATCTTAGAATCCATTTAAATCATCGCATCGATATTCTTTCGAAGATAATTCTGTATTTGTGAACGTTCAAAGAATTTTACTCGTTAGGCTTCCTCGTCGCTTTTTCAAATATAATAGATGAAAACTTAACCCTTTGCACTTGGTGATTATTTTCGTTACAGAGAAATAGCAATTCAAAGACTTCTTGCTCTAACGTCGAGGATCTTTTTGAAACGGTAAATAAGGAATCAGGTATAAATTAAGAATTAAAATAATTTTATTTCGACATTCCATGCGATCTTAGGTTATTTTAGATTTGATATGTTAATTAACACGGGTCTTCGGAATTTAATTAAACGGTGACTTAGGCTCACCTCTCGAGTGCAAAGGTCTAAAAATGTATATTGGAAATTAAAATGTACAAATGTACACAACACTGTGTATTGCTCTTGTCAAAAGCCTGGACTAATAATATATTTGCTCATAATTTTCTATAAATAAGAGATTGATTGCGAATAAATTTGGTATGCAAAAATTTGGACGAATTTATAATTTGAACGAAAAAATTTAAACGAAATTATAATTTGAATAAAAATTTTAAACGAAATTATAATTTGAACGAAGAAATTTAAATAAAATTGTAATACAAATGAAATTTCGGTGAAATTATAATGAAAATAAGAAATTTTTGAGCGAAATTATAATTTAAAGGGAAAAGTTTATACAAAATTATAATTCAAGCGAAAAGGTTTTGATGAAACTATAATTTGAACGAAGAAGTTATATGAAATTATAACTTAAGTGAAAAGATTTGGACAAAATTTTAAGTTAAAGGAATAATTGTGGACGAGACTATAATTTAAACGAAAAAATTGAGATGAAATTATAATTTTACGAAAAAGACGATTGAAACTCAAACAAAATATTTAGTAAAATATGAGAACAGTTTAATTACACGTAAATTAATACGAGGAATTCGAAGGATTGTCACTGATTGTGAGTTTGGTCGATTCTGAAAAATAACACACAGATACGTAGTTTCCTCGAACTTTGTGCTTATACTAAAGATTCGTGAAAAAGTTTCCTTATATCGCGAAATCCCTATGTCGTTTGGAAAAAGGAAAAGAAGCATTTGCGTAGGTAAACAAAGTTATAAAATCACTAAATTTTACAGGTTTTACACCAAAAGTTGATTTCACGCGATATTAATATAAGTTTTGAAACTGAGACTACGTTTAGTTTCATATTTTGGGTGTTTCTAAAATTCTTGGAATCATTCGTTTACGTTTTGTTATTCGAGCAGTACTGGTGTATTTTCGAAGTGCTGAAAATTTCTAGCATGAATCCTAGAACTTTGGAAACACTTTTCAAAGTATACGATAATGATTAAGGTGATGTGATATTAAAAAATAAATAAATAAAAATAAATCAATAATACATATTTCTTATATGTAGTTATTATGTTATATAATATATACAGTTATATTATACAATGTAATTATATGTTTATTTATATATATATATATTGCACATAATATAGTTATTTCATTATTATAATATAATATTTATGTACATTTTAACGTGTATATATATTGTATATGATATAACTAAAAACCTAAATGTTTTACAAAATTTTTTGATTGGAAGTCACTGAACTCTTAACAGAAATAACTTCGAATTCCTTCAAACTTCGAATATTATTTGCAAAAATTAAAAATTCTTCTGTATCGCAATTAGGCTTCCTAAATGTTTTACAAAATTTTTTGATTGGAGATCACTAAAATCTTAACAGAAATAAATTCGAATTCGTTCAAACTTCGAATATTATTTGCAAAAATTAAAAATTCTTCTGTATCGCAATTAAGCTTCCTAGATGTTTTACAAAATTTTTTGATTGGAAGTCACTAAAATCTTAAAGGAAATAACTCCAAATTCATTATAATTTACATTATATAATATAACTATATAGTATACATACAATATAGTATAATATACAATATAATAGCTTCATATATTTTATATGTACATATATGTATATATGTATATCTGTATGTATATACACGTATAATAACTACATAATAGCCATACATTGTATAATAGCTGGGTTGTGAGTATGTATAGTTATATAATTATATTTCTATCTCAATAAAAGTCAATATTAATTTGACCAAAAATATCTATATATTTTCAGTAATTTAAAGAAAGAACAAAAAATCTAAAAAAGATCATTTTCATTAATTTGATAGTTCTCGTGACGAAATTGAAAAAGTATTTTTTAAATTAAAACACACTATGAAAGAAAAGATTTTAACAATAAAAATAATTTGTTTACAAGATTCTGTGAAGAAACATGTAGTCAACGTTGCTGTTTTATCATTATGAATTGTTGTGAACATTTAAGGTTTTAATAACTCTTTTTAATTATAAAATAACAGGTATAAGGTGATTGGAATTCGAAGGAAGAGTAAGGACTAATTGAAACTCTTGCAAAGGAATAAATTATTGTAATGAAAATAATGCATATAACAAAAGTAAAATAGAACTATGCTGAAATACTCGTGGAGAACACGATATCCTTTCCAAGCTAAAAATTAGATTTCTCAGGTGTATTTCTCGAATTTTTTTTACAAGTTCAATTTTCCTGTTACTCGTTTCAGGAGAAATGGCATTACTTATTTTCAGGAATAACATGATACGCCAGGCGGAAAAGTAACCTTTGAGGGTAATAAAACTTTTCCACTGTCGTAACAATTGTTTCATTGAATTCCATGTCCTAAAGGTGTAGAAAATTTATACCCTCCTTGTGTTCACTCAATGACGAAGAGAATAAAAAAACAAAAAAAAAAAGAAATAAAAAAATAAAAAAGTAAAAATAGTTCTTAATGATCTAAAATTTCCAAAATCCTTAAAAATATTTATATGTTAATTATGAGTAAAATGAAAAATAAGAAGAAAGAACTGGGTACGTCAATTTAGCGAATTCAAATACTACTAATAATAATATTATTAAATAAATGATTGAAACTGATTAAATAATATTATTTTTATTATTATTAGCGATTATAGATGTATATTTTGGCAATGGAACTTCATAAATTCATAGTTGAAGTTAAATTTATTGAATTTTGTTTCTTTACTGGACTTTGAAAATTGATGATCTTGACTCTACTTTGAAGTATTAGAAATTGATTTTGTCTATAAAGCTTGTGACATTCTTTATTTTCTTCCCTACTTATATATTAATATAATTAAATATTCTTGCATATATTAATTATAATAATTAATCGATTAACAATATAATAATATAATATAATATTAATTAGTATTAATTATTATAATATACAATTATAATATGTAATACACAATTATAATTATTACAATATTAATTATTATAATTCCTCCTGCATATATTAATTAAAATTAATTATAATTCTTCTCTTTCATAAGTAGTTAATATAATATATAAGTATACTTTCCATATCGTATCAGAAAGCTACTATAACTGCAAAATATTTTAGAATATTTAATAAATATTAATAACCCTGTTATTGATGTAACAATTGATGTAGTTTATGCCAAGTGCACTTTCCATTCCAAATAAAATAATATTTTTCCAAGTGCTTTGACAAGTATAAAATATTTCAAGATAATTGGTATATCTCACAATCAGTAAAACGAATGACTTAAGCTATTTTTTTGTTTTTACAATTACTGAAGATCCATAACAACTTTTGACAATATTAATATTAACATAACTATGTTCACTATACCACTTTAATTATTATTATCTATGTACACTACATTTATTGTACTATGTTTACTATATATAAATATACATTGCATAAGTATATACACAAGTTTAGTGTTAAGAAATTAACCATGGTGTTGAGAGTAAAATGAATAACATACGTTATTACATTCTGAAGTGGAAACACTATGCAATTTTGTCATAGAAAATCAACGAAACATTACAACTCAGTAATCTCTTGAGAGAAAAGGACAAGATTTTATCTTCTATTAAAAATACAACCCTGGAAACAATAGCGTTGATCAAATACCGAAGAAAACGAGCATAATTTATGAACTCGTTTGACAAATGATAACGAACAAAATGGAATCTTGACGAGAGATCTGCAGATTATAGTGAATTTGAAAATCAGGAACATTCGAATGATGTTACTTTCCATTTCAGACATTTCTCTTCAGAGGCGAAGTACGAGGTAGTTAGGATGAGTTATCTCGTAAGATACTAGGATTCATACGATGAAAATTATTTCAAGAAGCAGCGAGATGTCGAAGAAGTTCGCTGAAGGGCCTTTATCTAAGAGGAGCAAGTTTCGCCATGGAAGATGAAAACGTTTTCTCCCCTGTTGGCAAGTTCTGCCACTTCGCTATCACGAAGAATACGTATTCTCAGGAAAGAATGTACTTTCATCTTGGGGAAGTCATCCCAACCTGAGGATATGTCTTCATATCGGACAAGTCACAATATTCTCTCGAGAGGTAGTCGATATTTCCGGTGGACAAAGAACAGTCATCCCTTTTCTGAGAGGAGCCAAAAATTCGATTGATTTTGTCGTGTACTTGCAATCTTGAATAAATATGAACTATCAATTCGATAAGTTTGAATTTTATATTATTTACGTTATATGTACTGATTTTATATTCAACCCTTTGCACTCGAGAGGTGACCCTCAGTCACCATTACATAAAATTTGGAAGATCGATATTAATTAATATATCAAATTTAATGTAAGGTAACAGTGTGCGAGGTATCGAAATCAAATAATTCTACAATTCTATTATTATATAATTCTTTATTTACTGCTCAAAAAAGTATCGTCAGTTTTTTAATAGAGAATCTTTGATTTTCTACTCTTCTCTAGCCAAGAAATCGTTGATATTGAAAATTGTCAATGAATTATAGTAATGTCCACTTTAGCATCTACCATTTTGGCATGGTATATGGACAATAAAATTATTTGGTCTTTCGAAAAGAGATGACTTTTGAAAATTTAGCTGATAAAAGGAATGATAATGAGTGTGAGAGATTATTATCTTACAAATTAATATGAAGACGCACCATGAAGTTGGTTCTAAGGATTGCTGAGATTAGGATTGTATTATAAAGGGAACAGAAATCTGGTCCTTTATGGAGTCAGTACTATAATACATCCTAATTTTGATGAAAAATTCAGAAACACTATATTTCGTCGTTGAATACAAAATATAATTAGTTCAAGTAAGAAAGGAGAGACAATGAATGTGAGAGATTACTATATTGAAAATTAATATGAAGACACACCATGAAGTTGGTTCTAAGAATTGTGAGGTTAGGATTGAACAGTACTATAATGCGCCCTAACAATGATGAAAATTTCAGAAAAACTATATTTCGTAGTTGAATGCAACATATACAATAGTTGGTTCAAGAAAGGAAGGAAATATAATGAGTGTGACAGATTACTATCCTGTAAATTAATATAAGGACACACCATGAAGTTGGTTCTAAGAATTGTGAGGTTAGGATTGAACAGTACTATAATGCGTCCTAACAATCATGAAAATTTCAGAAAAACTATATTTCGTAGTTGAATGCAACATATACAATAGTTGGTTCAAGTAAGGAAGGAAAGATAATGAGTGTAACAGATTACTATCCTGCAAATTAATATAAGGACACACTATGAAGTTGGTTGTAAGGATTGTATGAGTGTGACAGATTACTATCCTGTAAATTAATATAAGGACACACCATGAAGTTGGTTCTAAGGATTGTGAGGTTAGGATTGAATGGTAAAGTGAACAGAAATCTGAACTTTTATAGAGTCATTATTATAATACATACTAACTTTGATGGAAAATTTATAAGAGCTATATTTTGTAGTTGAATACAAAATATAGTTGATTCAAGTGATTTAGCTGTTCCAATACTAATGAAATGACACTGTAGATGTCGTTGGTTTGCTGAACTGTCTGAAGTTTGCAACTGTAGGCATTTAATGTTAAGCAGTAAGAGTGAAGAACTTGTTAACTTTCAGTATTAACTTAATTATTATTTAACATTTGTTATTAATTCATTACCACTAATTGTAAGTTCTGTTTGATATTTCATACATTTGAGAAGATTTGATTTTATTTTGCTAAAATATTTTAAGTTTCTGTTCCAGATCTTGGAATATTTGTATGTATTTTGTATTATACACACTATATTGTTTGACCCAACTATGATTTTTTTGTAGGCACGTATTTGTTACACATTAATGATTTTATCTTTCAAAGCTGAAAATTATACGACTGTTTATTAGCATAATACGAAAATTAATGGAACAAAGAGGGAGAATGTTCAATAAGAAATTCATCTGATTTTGGTTTATAAGAAATAGTATGACATAAATGACATCCATCTACCATTACAGATGGCGCCACGATAGTCAAGAGTGTCACATATTTTTAAATATCCTTTTCACAATACAATATTCTCTGTTTACCAAATTTCGTTGATTGTAAAACTACAAAATGAAATTTATATTTATACTTATATTTATTTATTTTTATATTTATATATATATTTCACTCTTCAAAACTTACTATGAAGTCGGAAGAAAAGAGTATTATTTAAATGCAACTATAACATTTAATATATATTTATGAATGTATAGAATTTAAATATATTATCAGAACTTTCTCAAATCAAAAAAACTTAAGATATTATATTGATATATATATTGATATATATTGATATTATATTGATATTATATTGATATATATATATATATATATATATATGTTCCATTTAAGTCAATACAGCAACGAATTTTATAAATAAGTGATTTAGAAAAAATAACCTAACATGTAATTTTTATTACTTTAGTTTATGCTTTACTATTTAGTATTTTCGAGTATTGTAATTTAAGGAACTAAAAGACAGATTATTTTGTTTAAATCAGCTGCCCATAGAATTTTCCTTGTGTCATCTTAAGTGGAACACCCTGTATAATATTCAATACTTCTTTACACTGTATTTAATTGTCTCTGAACATAATGCAATCATTTCTAAGATACAGACAGTATCTTATCACATTCTCATCTCCCGAGTTATGTTATTTAACAAACTTAAAATTTCCAACTTTCAAGGACAAAATCATAGTTGAACACAAATATATACCAACAAAAAAAATACTTTTTAATATTTTCAAGATCTTTAATTACGTGTACAATTTGAACAAGCTTATCGTGTTCCATAAGTGATTATCCTAATAGTGTTTCGTGTTCTAGAGTCATTGTTTCTATCAAGAGTTCATCGATCGATGAACGAATCTAATTGTCATTTATAGCGATGAATATTTCATTGTGGTAAGGATCACGATCGTATTCTACGCGATGGAAAAATGTTTCAAATATTTTGGCTTGCCAACTTTGAAGCGTGCAAATTCTTGTATCAAATGTATGATAATAACAAAAGTAGCATCGAACAGCATTTAGCGCTTACAAATTTGCATGCACTGCAAAAGCGTTTGGTAGAAAGCATTCTTGTATCATATCGCTACATGTAAAGAGTACATAAGTGAAATTTTAGAAGCTGACCGAAGCTACAAAACCTTAATACTAAAGTTATATTAAAATCCTAAACTATGCATTTACTATTACAATAGAATGTCTCCTTAATCTCTGACTTACCTGTGTTTTTATAAATTATTTTTATTTGCAGAATCATTGTTGATAATCGTCGATTAAAATAATTGAAACTTTATATTTATATATTTGTATAGGTATATATCTTCTATTATTTCATTTTTGTTTGATAATTATAATTATACCTTAGGTATACTGCGTTTCATAATGACAGGTCTTTGAAACAAGAGTCGATAGAGGAGGATGAAGCAAATATATCAATAATGTATTTAATAATATTTAATAAATATTCGTTTAATCTCGTGTTTTTCATAATAAAGTTTGGAAGATGTATTCGAAAGATTGAAAGTTTTAAAGATCAGAAATTCAGCTGTTGTGGAGTTCCAGAAAAGTTTTACGAGAGAAATTGAGGATATTATGGTGTGGAAGTTTATACTGCTTTTTTGGTACTTAAATTTTAGGAGCACTTAATATGACTTAATATATTACTTTTAGAAATATAGCAGTTAAATGAATTTTTTGAAATATTTTAAAAATGTTAAAAAATTTCCTTCTTTATAAAATTATAGAAATTATTGAACTTCGTTGTTCAGTATATAATATTCTGTATTGCGCAATTGTTGCTGAAATTTCTAAAAATTACATATGGTACACTGTGACCTTGTATCCTCTACAGAAAAATATTTTAATATATAATATATTTGTGTATATAATATGATATATATTATTATATACACATTATATAAAATAAAATGTGTATATTGTATAATTATAATATATTCATATTATAAATATTATATTTAATCAGAATTATAATTATAATAAATTAATAGATAATTATATTATATTTGTATTATAATTACAATATAAATTTAAAATATGTAATATACAAATTTTTGTTTGGGACTGGAGCAATATAATTTTTGCATTAGGTCATATGCAATTTGGTATTAAGATTTTTACTGAAATTCTACGAAAAAAAGGAAAAAAAATAAAATAGATACTTGATACCTTGTTGATTCGAATTGTGCTTTTGTAAAATGGTATGTATATTATTAAATAATACAAATTTTATTCTGCAAAGGATAATCAAGTATATCTTCACCGTCCCCTGCCACTCTTGCTTACTCGAAGAATTTTTAAATATCTTCTATGACAGAATAACTGATATTTAATTATATTTAAATATTGCAAGAAATATTAAACGAAGTTTAATATATATGTACTAAATATTGTTTTATATTCTTCATTGTATATCGACGAAATTATTTTGTTCAAATTTTTTGGAATTACCGAATTAATCATTTCTGTCTAACAATGGAGCCTATCCGATTTCTAAATTTGTCCTACTAAATTTCCATCTTTAAACAACTACATGAAACCACAGCAAAAGTTGGCAAGCCTAAATTCTCTGGTCAGTTTCCATATTTTTGAAACATCTTCAATTTATGTATATTTGAAATACTTGATTCTTGGTTCGCGCTCTCAAAACCTATTTGTCGTTTACTGATGATTAGCTACGACAGTAAGATGACATTTCCAGGTTATTGGTACAGAATGAATCGGTAAAAGTGTAAAGATTATAGTTATGAAAATTTATTTTTATATAATAATTTCTTTACTTTCGTACGTGGATAATAATATGAAAAATTAATTTCTTGGTATCAAAACTCATCTTCCTAATAAATATTATCTACCAAGATGTCAAAAATTTATAAACTAATATAATGAAAACAAAAAAATACTCATATTTTGTGAAATATATTTCGTCTTACAACTTATAAAAAGAATAAGTGTCTCATACATTGAAATATCATTTACTATTATTAAATTTATCGTTAAAATATTATCCATCAAAACATCGAAAATTTATGACATTTATTTCCTATATACACACCTAGTGTAATTAAAAATAATAATAATAATAACAATATTGTTTATTATTATTAAATTAATTGCTAAAATATTATTGAAATATTATTTACCAAAATACCCAAAATTTATGACATTTATTTCCTATATACACACCTAGTGTAATTAAAAATAACGATAATAATAATAACATTGTTTTATTATTAAATTGATTGCTAAAATATTGTTGAAATATTATTTACCAAAATATCCAAAATTTATAACATTTATTTTCCAAATGTGCTACTAGTGTAATTAAAAATAATAGTAACAATAATAATATTGTTTATTATTATTAAATTGATTGATAAAATATTATTGAAATATTATTTACCAAAATACCAAAAATTCATGACATTTATTTTCCATATACACTGCTAGTATAATTAAAAAAAAAAAAAAAATACTTTTGGAAAATATATGTCTGTTTCGCGTCATAACTAATTAGAAAGAAAAAGATACCAAATCCCGTAAAAGGTTGCTATTTATCATCAAAATAACCTGTATAATTGTTAAACCAATTTGTCACTAGAATATCTGGAGATGTCTAAGCGAAAAATCAATTTCTCCCTTTAATGGACCGATAAGTGCACGAGTAACTCCATGCCAGCCAGAGTAACGTGCTTTTCTCTAAAATCTTCAGCAATCATTCGTAGACTAAACACGTTCCTTGCTATAACCATATACTCGTCTCGTTGAACGTCGAAAAGTGGACTCAATCGGGGGTGAAGTACAAATAAAAATGAGCCACAGAGGTCACATAAAGGACTAAACGCGTGAAGCACGTACAAAAACAGAACAAAGGCACATCGTGGCAACACTGGACAGAGAACGAGAGTCAGAGAAGAAAGAGCGGTGAACTAACGAGTGAGAGAGAGAGAGAGAGACAGACAGACAGACAGAGAGACAGCTGTTTAGTACGGCTAGAGCGAAGAAGAAGAAGAAGAATAAGAAGAGAAATAGAAGAGCAGGAGTGGTACTAGAAGAAGAAGAAGAAGAAGAAATAGAAGAACAACAAGAACAAGAGACAGTCGTGGTGGTAATAGCAGAAGTAGAGATTCTTAGCAAGTACCGATGGTCACGCGATGTCAGCCCTGTGGAGTAGAGCGAATTGGCAGCCGCAGTCCCGGGGCTCACGGGCTCTCCTCGGGTACTGAAAGCACTGCTCCAAGACGCAACAGCCCCCGCCCCCACACTGCATCACCATATCCGACAATGTGGTCATTACCTTCGAGATTTTTCCGGGTCAAACGTATACCCGGCGGACCGTCATTTTTCAATCATTATTCGAGACGAGAAACGACGATAATGGGTCAGCAGGGTTGGGTGAGGCACAAAGAGATCGATTCCATTAGAGTCACGTTTGTACGATCAAATCGATAATCTATTGCTATATATATGTATATGTATAATGATACGCTAATTATTAATTATGTTTATTAATTACGTCTTTGCTCTTAGACTTTCATCAACTGTACAATAAAACACTTTATTCGTTGCAATAAAAATCCGAAATTCTGGGATTAGGAGATTTTGTATGGAAATATTTTTATTTTAATTTCCTGTTTCAAATATTCTCTCTGAAGGTAATTTGAATAACTATAATTGTATTTCAATAACTGTTTTTAAAATATCAAATTATAATGGAATAAACGTAGCTGGGCTCGATTGTTATAAATTATTAATACGATTTATTCAGTTGATTTTGGATTTGGAATATTATTTTTCTATTCCCAGATTTTGGGTTGTCATTGCAAAGTAATGAATTTTTATATTCGTATTTGTGAAGAATTATTAATAAAGTGCACAGTGTTTATTGATGAAATAAATATTGCATTCGAGTTCATGATTTCAGGAGATTGTTTATTACTCGATTTTTTTTTTTTTTTTAAATTGTAGCTGAATTCGGAGAAACGGATTAGAAATTCAGATAAATCGAGTTAAAATTGATCGAGGACTTAAATTTATTATAAATGTGGCTATGTAAATGACACCTGACAATGAACAAGAAAAAGTGCATAATTTAGGTTTGTATGCACGTACTGTAAACGTATTCTGTCGACCTACAATTTAATTCTCGAATTTTGTGAAATTTAAGTTTCAGTTTTTTTAAATATAATATTTCGCAATTATTATAAATAACTATAGCTGTACGTGGTACCATTTGGTTTTGTAAATTATTAATTAATCGCAGGATCGAATTAAATAGGATTTTGTGAATTACTAATTAATATTATCTAATGAACTAATGTCTTAATGATTCCATCTTTTTGTACTGTATCACACAAGACACTTACATTTGTTTCATTTTCAAATAAAATTTTGTGTATTTTGCGATGTACTTTATTATAATAATATTATATTTTTAATTATAATATTTTTTACTCTAGTGATATTCCATTTTAAACTATGATATTCTTTAATGTACTGATTTACTGTTTAACTGATTTAACTATTGTATTTGTAACTACCATACTTTTTATTATAATAATATTATATTTTTAATTGACATATTTTTTATTATACTGATATTATAAGTTTGTTAAATTAAATTTTATTGCAACTAATAATGGTAGTTAACAAGAATTATGCATGTAACACTGATTGTGTTAGGTATGTTATAGTAATCGATTTCAATATTACTGAATCCTATATAGATAACATAAAACAAATTCGATTGAAAAATTCATGAAGTGGAGCAATGATTCAGTGGGCCATATAATGCATTCAATTCATTATTAAATAACCATCTGCATTTCATATAAAAAATCAAATAACCTTAAACAACAAAAAGAACCTATTTGTTAATTTATTTAAGCATGAACTAGATATTATTTGCAAAAATAACACTTAAAAATTATTTGTAAAAATTTTAATCGACCACAAGCATCTAAAATTAATTAATACAAAACATTTGAAAATAACTCCTAATTGCTATAGATTCTATATGCTTAATTATTTTTTCTGTAAATATTGTTTGATATTACAACAGTTTGCGTTAATGGTATTGTTTAAAAATCATTAGAAATTGTTTTTTATACATTTTTTTTTTAAATGATAATTTTGGTGCTGAAATCATCTACCTTTTATCTAGAAACACTCATCTATCTGAATTTCAATTAATTTGCGACCTACATTTAGAGAAGCTAGCATTCCAATGATTATTGAGCGTGATAGCTGAAAGTGCTGCCTACTACCAAAATCTATGTCGACAACGATAACGACAATCAAATAATCGATAGTCGATATTTTTTCACAGTATCTCACGTCCACATTATAGTTTCTATGTAATTGGCTTATATTCGATTTCAATTAATTGACCTTCTTTTTTTAAATATTCAATATTATCTAGATATTTTGGAATCAAGAAACGAATTTTGATTTAAAAAGAAAATAATTCTGCTGTTAAATTATACTCTAGTATTTAATACTTTTCGTATGATAATCTGCTAAATTTCCAAAATTAATATAATGGAACTTATTTTATCATAGTATTATCACAAATAGGACTGTTTAACAATAAATTTAACTCGTGAACAAAATACGCGTTCCTTGTTCTATCTTCGCCATTATGAAGCTAATTGCAAGATGCGTCACTCGAGTTGGATGCTTGTTTGGCGCGAATTTCAAATCTCTAATAAGGAAAATTTAATATAGGACTATTAATTACGTTTCTTTCTAACTAAAAAAATAAATAAAAAATAAAAAACTAAAATAAGGAACGTAAAATCGATTAAAACATTATCTGTGAGATAAGAAACATACGATTATAAAACATAAACAAAGTAAATCCACGAAATATCCAATTTACATATAATTTATGTAAACAATATATAAAATATTACTATACGTATCGAATTTAAGAATGATAAAATAATTCCAACTTCGTGTAACAGAAAGAAAAACAGTTTTTGTAAATTGTAAAACTTAAACAGATTTTTAATTTAATATATCTATTATCCGAACGAATATTTTATTTATCACTGTGAGAGGAATTTCGAAGCCTTGAACACCGATCAATCAGTCTTTGTTTAAACTATATATACGCCAATGGACCATAAATAGCAATACGTATGGGTATACGGTGAATTTACGAGACCGTATTCTGAAATTGAAGTTAGACGTAGACAAGTGGGCATCGTTTAAACGAAAATATAGCTCCTGGTTCAATATTCGATCCGATACGTCTCTTTGACATATAGCTTTTGCTGGCAGCTCTCGTTTCTTCTGTTACCGCGATTACGTGCACAGCCCAATTAAATTTCAGTAGCATCTGATTAAATCGATATATCCGATACATCCGAACGTTTCCTGATCCGTGTGCTAGATTTGATGTATGAATCACACGGAGTCAACGTTCGCCTGTTACAGATCCCGATATCGGAATTTCTACGCAATTTATATTCGTTCGATAACGATCCCTCGACAATTCATAGATACACAGGGTGTCCTGGAATTTCCCGTGCAATCTTCGCCAGAGATGTTCTACGGTGTGCCACGTTTCATTTTATTTCGATTTTATTCGTGTCAAAACTATACATGTACAAAACATATTATGAAGAAGAAAACAAGGATTTTTTAAAAGAGAAAGTAACTTGAGCTTGAAACCTTTCACACTATTTAGTGAAAATAGAAAATTAGTTATATCAAAAGATGTCATTTAACAAATCTAGTAATTTTTGTTAAAAGAATTTCTTCATATTTGCATTGATTTCCAAGAAATTTCAGTGTTTCTAGTTAAACAGGGCTCGTTATATACATATATACAGAGTATTTCTTTTGTATACCAACAGTGGAGGTTAAAGTAATGAGAAAAGAATGTTTTTACAAAAGATGTTTGTCGTAGAGTGGAGAGTAGCAGTCAAATGAACGCAAATCACTAGCGCCATCTACGCGACTAGTTATATCGAACGACATCAGTAACGGTCGGATATATGGATTTAATTCATGTTTTACTGTATGAAACAATATTATATGATATGTCATATTTGTCCCAGCAAACATTACTATATCTATGATAAATAAAAAAAATGCAAACTAATAAAAAAAAAAATTAATTTGACTTTGATATTTCTTCTAATTTACACTTATCAAAAAATAATTTGTCATCCAATATCGTCCTTTATACCAAACATCTTCTGTAAGAACATTCTTTTCATACTTTTAATCCGTCCTAAGGTATTCCAATATATAAATAAAAATATTATATAATACATAAGTGATTCTCGTTTGATGTGGAAGTACTAGATTCAAGAAAAATACAGAACAGAATTGAGGTTATGTCTTAAAAGTAATATTTTAGGGAAAATTAATATAATTAAAAATCACATGTTAGACTGACAATTTATATCTGTGTGAATATTGTATATACGTATGAATGTTTGGCATTGTGTAAAATCATAGATAACAATATGTGAGAACTGGATATATCGGATGTCACAAAATTCACGCAAAAAGGAATTTTGATAAAAAGACAGGTTTATAATTAAAAATTGTAAATAAAAATCATTAATAAAAATGCGTTGTTTCTTCGTGTGACGCTTCATTTTTAATAACCTTGAACTGTCAGTTGTCATGCTGTTTGCTTTTTTTGTTGGCAACAGTTTACCGCACAAATGGCGCAAAATTCAAATCTTGCGTGAGTTATGGGGCACACTATATATTATTATATAAATATATAAACATATAAATACCGGTAATTGTAATAATGCTAAATCTCTAATATTAAAGTATTACGTAACGAGAAGTCTATAAATGATTTATCAAAACGTTGAAAGATTAACATATTATGTCGAGCTTCCCACATTCGCCACCAGAGGGATCCTCGAAAATTCCCAGTTAATCTCACCACTATCAGATTCCAAATGGAACGACTCCTTCCTTTTCATAGAATATTTTCCACTCTCTTCACCCTTCTATCCTTTAATATTATTACAATACCACAGCATGAAATGGGAAGTAATAAATTCTATTAATAAATTTCTGCGTTGACATTTCGAAGTGAAACGATACAACTTTGATGCTACTGCACTAATTCGATTTATGATGGGCTAAATAAACGTCATCGCGAGTTTCTCTAATTTATTCCTACGCGATATTGGTTTTCATTAATAATTTTACCGTGAACGAATACTTCTGCATTGCATTGATCTAACAGGAAATAAATTCCAAATCGTGCATACTAAACGTTTCGTATTTTATTATTTCTTAAATCATATTTCTCATTCAAAATAGACTCTGAATGACATTTTTTAAATAGAATATTTTATTACTTGTATATTATATGTTTCATTCAAAATAGACTTTGAATGACATTTTTCAAATAGAATATTTTATTTCTTCTATATTATACTTTTTATTCAAAATTGATTCTGAATATTGTTATTTACGAAAAATATGCAAAATAAATATAATCTTTATGTTATTTGCTTTATTTATGATACATTCTAAACGCTATTATTTTAAAAAAACAATTTTTTTTATGTTATGTATTTTATTTAAAATTTTTCTGATAATTTTGGATAAAGCATTTATAGACTTCACGCTGCATGAAATTTTGGTTTTATTTTTACCCATAGAACTCTCTGGCAAAGTTTGTTTGGAAGACGATATGTATATGTCAAATATATCTGTACGTGACACCGTGTGTATGTCTACCGACTGCATTGAAATGATGTCAGGCAGAATTTTTCGAGCGTATTGCATTCATGAAATAACGTCATCTCTCACGAAATTAAGCATAGACTCAAGAGATCTTAAGTATAATATATGTGAGTATATAAAAAAGGAAAATATAAATATTGGAAATTTTAATAATAAATGTTTGTAACTATAGCAATTATTTTTAACATCGATGTTCAAGTATACACTTTTAAATATCGATGAATATATAACGATGCAATAATACAAAACAATAATTTGAAATACCATTATTAATCCAGATACCATTAGTATAAAAATTGAAATTTTATATTTCACGTGCAAGCAAAATTTCTGTATACAAGTGATCCCTTTTTAAAACTGTGTAATATACACAATAAGAATTTCGATGTTACATTTCTTTGTTATAAACGTTTCTCTAACATTGTATAAACATTTTTCCATTATAAATATAAATACAAAATCTATCTTTCAAATGTTATTGAAATTTTTCAATACATATTTCACATCTTATTTATTTTTATAATTTATTAAATATTGAAATTATTTTTAAATGACTGAATTCTAGAATAATTAGTATTTTAATAAAATAAATAAAGAATGTTTATATGAAGTTATTTGCATGAAATTGTTTATCTTCATTTAATCATTTACCTCTATTTACAATAAACAACAATTTTGCAGGAAAAAGAAATGAAAGTATTCAAATTATTATATCAATAATAGAGAAACAGATAAAAGTATTTAAATAGCTTGGTTAATAACAGAAGCACAAATAAAAATTATGAAGGAACTTTGTCAATAATAGAAAAAGAAATAGAAACTTTGCGAATAACAGAATTATGTAAATACCTATAAAATTTTTGCCAATAAATGGAAGTTTCATGCATTAATCACGCGATATTTGGATTATATCGATTCTGAATTACGATGATATAATATTTACCTTATACGAACGTATCAATAAAATATGAAATAAATCAATCGCAGAAATGATATGACATAGAAAGAATTGTACAGTACTAGGAAAATATATGTATCTGAACAAAAATGTTTTTCTTCCTGTGTGTTGTTACGATGACCTTAAGAGAATACCTTGCGTGATGCTCGCAATTAGTTTAATGCTTACTTTCACGAAACTCGCACGGTACTTGCATGTTATGAAACATGAAATAAGCTTCCTTTGCATTTAAGTGGACAAAAGTATTCGGTTATTCCAATTACAACATAAATTACAACCTGAACATCATACTGAATATTTACTTAAACCTCCCAAACATATCACGAACCAAAAATTCTGTAAAAAATTTTGAAATTTTGGAAAAAATCATAGACAGTTTAAAAAATAAGAATTGAAAAGTTTTCGAAAACTAAAAGAATTCTGAAATTAAAATAATAATAATTCTATTTTTAGAAAATCATTTTATATTTTTATTATTGTATATTACCTTATAATATATTTTGAAAATTAATCATAATGATTGATATCGAAAAATAATTTATCAAAATAGAAAGATTTGTTATTCATCAGTCACAAATTTATGGAATAGTGTTAAAGAAAGAAAACTATAGTTATATAATATTCACGCAGAATTGTTGCAAACAAGGAACTAGAGTTCGTACAATTTACGATCATTTGATATTATTCGATTTGTTCGAGCGTCACTGCGCAGAGAAATCGGGTGTCTCTAAAAAGAATGGAATGGTCTGATTCAAATTTCCTAAGGATCATCTCCACTGGACTGCAGCTGATTCGGCAAACGTTCTCTTCGGTGACGAAAGTAAGTCCTAGTTATTTGAATCTAGGGGAATGTGGTGGATTTGCCGGAAAAAGGACGAAGATTTGATATCTGATACCAAAGGAAATTCCTACAGTAATACACGGAGGACTAGATACTAAAATAGATACTAAAAAAGAGTGTACATAGATTACTTTCGGACGACCACTGAATTTGATCAAATGGTTAAAAAAGGTTAAGAACAAATGCAAATTTTATGAAAAATCTATATTTGTGAGACTGATACATAAATTAAGAGAAAAAAAATATATATGGATAATATATGCTACAAAAATGGATTTTTAAATTGTCTATTTTTATTTTGGTTATTATAGTGTCCCAAATAAAATATTACAAGTTATTTTCTTTTTTTTAGGAACTAATAAGAAAATAATCCTATAAATATAAATATCAAGAAAAAATAAATTTTATTCAATTTGATGGAAACTATAAAAATAAGAAAAAATTAATACTATTTTTAATTTGAAAAAATATCATTCTTCTTTCCTTTAATTAATCATTTTATACAAATTTGTTGCACACTAACAGATTGACTAGCCTATGCTAATTAACTATAGCAAGAATGAAATTATAGCACTATTGGTCTTTGGGGAAATAGTTTGTGACCCTTCATTTTAAATACCTTAAATGTAATGAAAGATATTATGAACAAAAATCTAAATTTTATAGTAAGTATTTGTACATGTGTATATTGTAGTGTATGTCAAATAATTTATAAATTTTGGTATAATTATTTAAACCATCATTGCCTTGGGTTGTTAAGAGGAAGCTAACTTAGAAATGAGTTTCTGTAATGGAATGACCATTCCAAAGTACAAACCTAATTCTATTTAAAACTTTTGGTATTGTTTCTAAGAAATCTTGAATGTGGAAAGATTTAAGAATATATGGAAATTATTTTAATAATACATTGGAAATAATTGAGTATTTGTTTAAAGAAAATTTAAAAAAGATTTTGGAATTTATAGTAAGAAGAATATAACCAGTTATTGATCCCAGGAAATAAGTATGCTAGAAAATATATGTAATTTTATTTCATTTTTATGAATATATGACCGAATACTTTTGTCATTCACAGTTTTATTTATTATTCCAATACCGTGTTTATTGTTAAAATTCGTTGAATCTATTATAAAAATTAACTTTTTGGTATTATATCGTTTTTTAAAAATTACTTAATCAATTGAGTATTAATGATTTATCTCATTTACTTTATAAAATGCAGTTTTAATTTTGTACCTACATTTCATTTAATATAATATTTCTCAGAAGTTAATTAAAAGAATAGATACCACTATGGGAATAATATTTTTATAAAAAAGAGAAGAAAATAGTGTCTTCGAAATATATTATACTGTTTTTAAAGTGATTTAAAAATTAATTAGATATAAACAGTATTCATACAATTTTCACAGAAAATGATGTCAAAGATTAATTGATCAAATGAAATCAATGGTGTGTTAAATGTGTAATTCAAAGCACTTCCTCTGTGAAATATCAATTATCGGAAACGGATAAATTTATAACAGCGTTCATCCATCTCTATAGCGGAAGATCGGTCCGAAATTTCGGTATGAATTTTGGTTTATCCCAAATTTTCATAATTAATATCGTTAACAATTAATATCGTACTTGTCTTATATTAACGACGTTATGGTTTATGCTTTGTGTCGACAATCTTACATACACGATTATGTTGTATAATAGCTGATATCCTCAACCTTCAGCTTGTCTAGAAAATCTATACACTTAATATTTTATACTAATTATCACATCGACGAAAATAAATGTGCAAATTATTTGTAAATTTCCAATACATTAGTAAACTGAATTAAAATAGATAATTATACATATATATTTATGTGACTCTTTCTAACTACTCTAATTCCAAAGCAATAATTCCAAAAGTTAGCTACGAGTGAATTTAAATTTGGCGCCACTGCTCTATGTCTAAGAATATTCTTACCAAGATGGACTACTCGGTTTATGAAATGAATTTGAATGCAGATATCGATTCAAGCTACAGATATGCATATACTACCTTTAAAAATACTTCAAAACCATCTTCGAAATTATGTTCAAAATTACCGAAGAAAATTTAAATTTGGCGCCACTGCTCTACGTCTAAGAATATTCTTACCAAGATGGACTACTCGGTTTATCAAAATGAATTTGAATGCAGATATCGATTCGAGCTACAGATATGTATATACTACCTTTAAAAACACTTCAAAACCATCTTCGAAATTATGTTCAAAATTACCGAAGAAAATTTAAATTTGGCGCCACTGCTCTACGTCTAAGAATATTCTTACCAAGATGGACTACTCGGTTTATCGAAATGAATTTGAATGCAGATATCGATTCAAGCTACAGATATGTATATACTACCTTCAAAAACACTTCAAAATCATCTTCCAAATTATCTCCAAAATTACCAAAAAAAAAAAAAAAAAAAATCGTCGTTGTTCTCCTGGAAAAGTAAGCTCAACTATTTGGTATAGGTGGAATCGCATGTGGTATCAACTACCAATGAGATTCCTTTGCATCTAACTAGTGAGAGATTGAAGTAGCGAATGAGTGGTGCGTAATTATGCGTTACCTGAGAGCAAGTATGCTGAGTAGGATGTTGCGTGTATGCAGCGTTTGCCGCTGCGCATACTCCAGTCCCAGGAACTTTCAATTGCTCCTTGTAATCGGGCTGGTATGGTAGCAACATGCGGATCTTTCCCCAACGATTGAAGAAAAGTGCTATTGCGCCTGCCCAGAAGATCAGCACCAACACCACTATGCCAACCTCTACGCCACGAACCTGTAATTTAATCTTCTGTTAGTCTCGTGCAGCTGATCGTGTAGCAAATGGAAACACTTATTTCTAATTACTCCGTATTTTACCATGGCTTATATTACCTACAAGAAATTAACGGGTGTTAGGTAAATCAAGAGTTTTCATATTTCTGAAATTTTGTGGGTGTGTTGACTACCCCGGGTGGTACTGTAAATTATTTTTCTTTTGATCATTTCATTTAAATTATTTTTCTACAATTTGGGGTGATGGTACCGCGTATGTATATATAGGGTGTCTCTGCTAATGGTAGTAGAATTGCAAAGGGGGAGGGGGGTGATTCTACGTGAAAAATTAAATCGAAAATAAAGAATAAAATTTTTTCATTCGAAGCTTCGTTTTCGAGAAAATCGACTTTGAATATTCACAGAGTACGCGTGCACTTAGCTTCGGCTTGGGTGGGTAGCCATCAGTATGCCAGTGCACTCAGTGAATATTCGAAGTCGATTTTCTCGATAACGAAGCTTCGAATGAAAAAATTTTATTCCTTATTTTCGATTCGTTTTTTCGTGTAGAATCGACCAGTTGTACTACCGTTGCTGGGACACTCTGTATATACAAGGTGTTCGTAAAGTTATGGTACAGTCGATAAGGAGGTAATATCTCGTATAAAACTAATTGTGAGTCGAAAATGTAGAATAAAATTTGTTCATACGGAGCTTCGTTTTCGAAAATTCGAGAGAAATAGGCCCAATTCAAGTTTCGTTAATTTGTCGAGCAAGAATTCAACTCTGATACCAAAAAAGACGTTTGTGACATCTGTAAATTATTAAAATAAATTAAGTATCGTTACTTACGGTTTAATATCCGTTTAAGTTATATCGTATTCTGACCGATATCGTTTACAAGTGCAGACAATAATGCGTGTAAGAGGATCAGACTGTACTTAAGTGCACGCGCTCCCAATCTTTAAATATTTAAATTCGATTTTCTCGAAAACGAAGCCCTGTACGAAAAAATTTCATTCTTCATTTTCGACTCAATTTTAGTCGAGGAATTACTTTTGTGCCGATTGTACCACGATTTCGTGAATACTCCGTATATTCAACTGTTTTTCTGTTTATTTGTTAATATATCGATTTAAAACTACAGTGGGTGTGACAAAATTTTTGCAACGAATATTTAATAGCTTTCTGTGCTTTTTAAGATTACAGTACGAAAATAGTTCAATTTTATTTATTTACATTAAAAATATATATCTTTAATTCTTAGAATATGTATCATCCATGTGTACTGACAAATTCTTAGAAATATTGTATTATAAATATCTATATGTTCACAAAATGTATGACACAAATATTTATTGTATATTTATACTAATTTATTTATAATATAAGTAAATTATGTAAATTTCATTTTACAGAATGTACTTTTTAAATTTCTTGACAAATTTCTTCATTCTGTTAATGTAGTACCAAAATGTACTAATTAAAAGTTTTAATTAAATTCTTTTTACAAATAAAAGTTAAGATTATCGCAAAATCTTAGTGTAACACAGAGCTTCTTAAACTTTTTTATTTACGTCCTTTTTCTTTCTTACAAAATTTAAACAAATTTTTCAGAAACACTGGAAAACCATTGTCACTGAAAATTACGTTTAGTTAAAACTCTTTTTCAGGTAATAAACGTTATATTTTCATCGCTTTTGAATATTTTATTTACGTTGCATCTAGCATCAACAGTTAAAACAATAGATTGCTTAGGTGACTCACAGGGGGACATACAAGGGAAAAGAAGTAATTTGATTGCACTGCTTCATTCCCTGTTCCTAAATCATCGTACACAAGCTCACCTTGATATATGTTGACATATCGACCAATAAGGAAAATACGCGTACCCTATTTTTTATGATGGTATTAACAAAGGTGAGGATATAACCCTTGGGACATAGCCAATTGGACCCTTATCCCCAACACAGCCATTCTCTGACCAAACATTCTATCTAATTCCGTGTTCTTATTAAATATTGGAATGTTCTAAATTCGTGAACTATCTGGTGATTCGAGATGTATTATAATTCAGTTTATTCTAAATTTCTGACCTGTATTGATTTGTGCCTTTAAAAGTTTTGATTCTTTTATCATTTAAAATTTATATTTATTTCTTTATTATTTATTATTCGTTTATATATTATTTATTTTATATATTATTATAATTGATATTAATTTATTATTTATTTACATATTATTTATTTTATATCTTATTATAATTTATATTAATTTATTATTTATTTATATAATAAATAAAAATGTTTATTTACAGTCATTAAAATTCAGTTTGAGCTCATGATGAATTAAACAGTATGAGAAGAGTGTGAAGAGAAATTGTTTCACTTATCGTTATCGTTCGTTGAATTCGTGTGTTTTGATATGATCTCACGTTGTATAGGGTGCCCCATGAGGTAATGGTTACATAGATTTTTAAATATATATGGATTGGGATGAATGGAACGAGTATGCATGGGTTGGAAATATCTAATGAATTCAGGTTATTATGATAAATGAGTAGGCGTGTAATCATTGAGGTGCGTGTGAATTGTGTATGTAATGTAATGTGTGAAAAAAAAAAAAAAAAAGGAGAGTGATTTGCCATACGTCAGTTGAATTGAGTTTTAATAGTGAGAAGACGAGTGAGCATGTAATTGTGATAAATTAATTATATTTCAACGGAATGCTTGTGTTTAATAATCTTTCTAATTAAATAAATAATTGTTCTTATTGTTATTAAATTTCATCCACCACTAACACCCTAAGATTCTCGTGAGATTTGAATTTTGTGCCATTTGTGTGGTGAAGTGTAGCCAACTAAAAAAAGACAGCAAGACAATTGATAGCACAGGGTTATTAAAAATGGAGTCTTATACGAAAGAACAATGTGTCTTCATTGTTGAGCAATATTTACAATTTTTAATTAAAAACGTGTATTTTTCTCACGAAATTATTTCTTGCGTGAATTTGGGACACCCATTATATGGATAACTCTTAGAAAGTGATTATATCTATAAAATTCTTCTTCCATGACGAACATGAGAAGATAGATTTCAGTAAAATATCACGTAACAAAAATGTTATTACACGAGACTCAAATTACGTACAAATAAAAAGTAAGGTTATGTTCCAAGAAAGTAAGGTTATGTTAAAGAATGATATTTACTTATTTCAGGTACCTACATATATCAATTGACAATTTATATGTATCCATGTAAGCACATATATGTGCTTCGTGTTATGTAAGAACTCAGTACAATTTATGAATCATGTTATATCAAAATAGCGTTTTATAAGTACTATATTATACGAGGGTAACCTATATATTTTATGATCGGGGCATAAGACGGTCCAATCAAATCGCAAAATTCTTCGTCTTATTTTTATCAATTATCCGATATCTGAGTTCAAAAAAAGAGAACAAAGAAATTTAGAAAATAAATCAGTACATGTTTAGTCTAAATTCTGTGAGAGTGTACATAGATGTCGATTGTCGTTGGAACTGGCGTGACTGAAAAGTGTTGTCTTGGATTTCACGAGCAATATCGTATTTCAGCCAATCGAAGTCTTCCTAAAAATATATAATGTTGTGGTCCGTTAAGTGACTGCTCCCAACGAAGATTGTCCTATCCTAACCTCACTACAAACAAGTGTTCTAAACGTGTTTTCCCAGTGGTTATATGTTTCTCCTAATTGTTAAAGAATATGGTTGACGTGATTCATGTTTGTGTTACGAGTAATACATATATATTTGTGTAAGTATGACCATAATATAGTCATGCAGGAAAATATTCAAATGTTCATAGGAGTGATATATAGGTGAAATATAGGGTGTTTCAAAATTCACGTTAGATTTGAATTTTGCGCCATTTGTGCAGTAAAGTGTTGCCAACGAAAGAAAAAAGTTACCATGACAGAAGATAGTTCAGGATTATTAAAAATGGGGCGCTAGTATCTATTTTGGAGCGAATGAGAGAAGGTAGTAAGTGAGAATACTAATTTAATAATTTTATATATTATACGAAATTAATAATAATGTAATTTAACAATGTATAGGGCGTCCCAAAATTCACGCAAGATTTGAATTTTGCGCCATTTATACGGTAAAGTGTTGCCAACGAGAAGAAAAAGACAGAAAAAGATAGCTGATAGTTCAGGGCTATTAAAAATAGAGTGCTACATGAAAAAAACAACGTGTTTTCATTGTTGAAAGATATTTACAATCTTTAATTAAAATCCTGTGTTTTCTATCAAAATTACTTCTTGAGTGAATTTTGGGACACCCGTTAATATTGATGCCCGTGATAAGAGAAATCTCAAAATTATATCAGTAAAATTGGAAAATAATTAAACGATATGTACAGTATTTACAATTTACAGTTATCAGTAGTGCATGTTTCTAAATTTAGAATTATTTAATATAGGTTATTTAATATTATATAGTACAAAATTTAGAATTTATTACAAATATCCACCATTGATGGATCATAAATATATACAAAAGCATTACTAATTAAAAATGAGAAGTTTCAATATTATATTGATTTATATTTTGTCACTTCTGACAGTTTTAAGACGATTTTTCATTCGGCACACTAGCGCCACCATGACTCATATGTATGATAAATGTACTATTAATATTGTATACATCATATATCATGTTGAATTACTTTATAATTTTACTGATCTTTCAATTTCCACTTAACTACATATATCATATTCCTTTTAAAAATGTCAATTTAAAATAAATGTATATTTCACTTATTAGATATAGCAAATGTAAGAATTGGTATACTTTAATGTAGATATGAAATTTTGGAAAGTGATATTCTTGAAAATGAAATTTCTTCGTCCATTTTGTTTATTTATTTTTATAAAGAATTATCCCTTTTCATGGTTATATTACGAATTGAATTCGATTATTGATACATTTAATTTTAATTAATTAAATTAATTGATACTGATATAGTATCATTAATCTTGTAAAAAAAGTTCATTAATTGCGATTATGGGGTGCGAAAGGTTGAAAATTATAGCGATTTTCATTGAATTCATCACGTTGTCACTTCAGCCACCTAACCTATACCACAAGTGCGATAAGTGATTAAAAGGCTTTTAGACACTCCATATTCGATTTATTCGGGTCTTCGGTTCAGTATCATTTACAACATGTAACAAAAGAAATAAAAGACTGTGCAAGCGTCTCTTTTTCGTCAAATTGACAATGATAATTTTGCTAATAAAATATAGTAAAATTTACAGCTTAATAAAAACAAACGTAATAAAATGTATTAAAATAAACAGAGAAAATGTCGTTATTACACTTACATACACATTTAATGCGAAAAAAATTATGTATTATATTATTAATATGATTGCAAATAATGGTTTATTTGCATGATTTGCAATAGTTTTGAATAAAGAAAACGGAATCTATATTTTTAATTTTTATCAATAAGCACTATGTGTTTACTTATTATAATCAAATATGATTTTCTCGAAAAATCAAAACATCGAAATTTCTTACAAAATAAGAAAATTTCGAATTTTGAGAATTCAAAACTTTGTACCTCTTTTTAGAAAATTTAATTTGAAATTTTTTATCTGAAATTTTTTCTAAGGAAATACATGAAATTAATAGATAAATTAACAGATAAAAAAAATTACATGCTGCCATTAACAGTGCCATTAACGCAAAAAGGGTTCGAAGTCAATTAGTTTTGAATAAAAATTTGGTTTCTATATCCTTTATTTCTATATCTTTTAATTCTTAAAATAAAATACTTTCTTTGCGTAATAAACTCAGCATTTCGAATTTTGCAAATATCGAGATATTTTAAATTTGACGGTATTTTAGATTCGAGTCTTAAAAATTTTTAAAATAAGTTCCAATTTATTTTTGGTAAGGAAATACTGGATTTCAGACTTTCAACAATACATTTTCTGTGTTTTATTTTCTTTTTATTTCAAATAAATTAGTTAATATTTAAAAATTAAGACCTTTGTAACATCAATTTTAATTGAATATAAAAAATATACTGTAACATTCATTTCTTCAAATTTCATTAACATACACAGAACCAACTTTAGGGTTTTCTTGTGAATCGATGCAGCTAATAATATAAGACTGAAATTAACTGAATGTTGCAGAAGAGGTAAAGGAGCATTTTGTTTATTTACGTGGAAAATTAGTTTATATCAAGATGTTATACGTCATCTTAAAGTTACATCGTTTACACAATTTATAGAGATATTGATTTTTGAATAGAAGAGTTTAATAAATACGAAGGGTAAGGTTTTATTATTAACCTCTTTATTTATTTATTTCTTATTTATTATTATATATTTCTTGCTTCCTATTTCAGTGCTAAGAATATATGATATAATAAGAAAAATCATATTGATAAGTTTATAATAAATAATACTTTCCAATTTTATTTTAATTACCAATTTATTATAATTTTATATCAATTTGGTTATAAACAACTTGTATCTGATCTTAAAAATGATTTTTTCAGATTTTTGGACCAGATTATGTATCATGTCCTTAATATAATTTATATTTGAACATATTTATATATTTACAGTTTTAGTATAATAATGTTAATAAATATAATATAGGGTGTTCAATTTTAATGTATTATTATTTCACTATTATTACTGTATATTAAATATTTATAACAATAAATGTACACATATAATACATATATAAAATATTTTGCTATTTCACTATAATTTTATACAATATTTTTAAATAATTATAGGAATATAATGGGATATTTTTAAGACCATTATAGAAGATCAAGGGATACATTCTAAGACATCGGAAGGATGTTGCTAAGTGATGGCATTAAGGTTAGGCAAAGGTCAGTTAAGTTTCTTTAAATGGAATTATGTATATTTTTAATGCACTAGTCGATGCAGCTCATTATTTCCTTTAAAAAAGTACTAACCTATTTACGTCAAAGAGCCATTAATTTAGAAGATGCTGTAATTTAAATATTACAAAGGAATTGCAGTATTGAAATTACTTTAATTAATATGTATGTATAACAACTGATATATAGTACTCGATATGTATATAACAATTATCATTGTTACTATTGTTACAATTAATTACTAACATAGTAACTGATATATATGCATAATGCAAAGTCATTTATAAAATGACACAAGGTCTTTTATTTTTTGAAAATAGTAGAAGATAATAAAATGATAAAATTCATTAAACTATAGTCATTCATGTATGATTAATGAAACGTGATTTATTTTAATAAAATATCCCAAAATAATTTAGTATTCTTGAGGATCCTAAAGTTAAAACACACATTCTATTAAACAATAAAATTAGGTACCTTGATTCTTTAGAGAAAGAATTTATTAAAACACATTTTTAAAATAAATTATAATGTCTTCTTTAATTTTTATTTTAATAAAATATCCCAAAATAATTTAGTATTCTTGGGGATCCTAAAGTTAAAACACACATTCTATTAAACAATAAAATTAGGTACCTTGATTCTTTAGAGAAAGAATATATTAAAACACATTTTTAAAATAAATTATAATGTCTTCTTTAAATTTTATCAATTTTTATGCATTCCTTTAATAATTAGTTGACCTTTAAATAAATCTGCTATATTCTAGAGTGCATTTCACCTTTCTGTCTTCATAGTATTAATTTCCTAGAGTATACAGACGTTAGTGAAATTTGTAATAAGTTTATACGTGTTTCGTGTTTATTGTTCCACAGTGGCCCATTTCTGATCTGTCTTGATGTTTCTGTAGAACTTGCGAAGTTTTATGTTCATACATTGTTCCATCACGAGACCACTATTCATAATGAAGCGACTTCAGACAAAATTGCCTCTAACAGACCCCAGTTGCATTTGCTTGTTTTAATCAATAGCTGCAGATAATTAATTTCCTAGTTCAGATTGTTAGAAATTTGATTAATAAACTTGCATCTAAAAAGGTAAGTTCCTTTTGCAAAGTATCATGTTATTGTGTTCCTCTTTCACTATAACTTTTGTCAACTTTCAACACAACTTATTTTTTTTAATAATCACATTTTTCTTAAATTTCATATCATTCAGAGAAAATAATTGTTTGCTAGAAAGAAAGTAGAAATAGTTTACAAATTAAGATCTTCGTTATTGTTTTATTTTAGGTACAACACAAAACAAAAAAAAAAAACAAAAATATTATTTTAATTTAACGCAACTTTAATTTAATAAATTTCTCCATCGTCACTGCTCGTGTAGAGGTACAGTGTTGTACAAAGGTTTTTGCAATTTTCTTATCATGTTAGAGAGAAACCGTGTTATAGGATGCCGTGCTGTAGGAGGGTTCCCACAATTTATGAATCGTGTTATAGTGAAACCGTGTTATAGGATGCCGTGTTGTAAGAGGGTTCCCACAATTTATGAATCGTGTTATAGTGAAACCGTGTTATAAGAGGGTTTTCACAATTTATGAATCGTGTTATAGTGAAACGGTGTTATAGGATGCCGTGTTGTAGGAGGATTCCCACAATTTATGAATCGTGTTATAGTGAAATCGTGTTATAGGAGGGTTTCCACAATTTATGAATCGTGTTATAGTGAAACCGTGTTGTAAGAGGGTCTCCACAATTTATAAATCGTGTTATAGTGAAACCGTGTTATAGGATGCCGTGTTGTAGGAGGGTTCCCACAATTTATGAATCGTGTTATAATGAAACCGTGTTATAGGATGCCGTGTTGTAAGAGGGCTACCTGTAATTCGATTTTGTATGAATTTCTAAACGTGTTACTAAAATTTAAATATATCTATACATATATGAAGAAATGAAGTGAACTATGAAGAGATATTATAGGTATAGGCCAAGCATCTGTTCTATGTTATTTTACACGCGAATAAAGCTGGCTATGCCATTCGTTCTGAACTGCACGTTATCCAATAACTGTATCGATGCTTTCATCGTGGTAGTTTCGACAAACGTTTCCTCTGTCTATACGTATCGCAAAAACATTTCGAAATGGATACCGTGCCTTCTACGTTTTAGATATTTCGATATTTTTCGATAAAATTTTATTCGCTTAAATAACCAAATCAAATACTTTTACTTTTCAATAACTCATAATGCAATTTGTTTTAACTGCTGTTAATTACTGTTCACGTGATATTATATTAATATTGTATTAATAAGTAAAACTCAGATGTATTATGAAAGTAAATGAAAATAGAAGAAAACTAAATTAGTTTAAATTAGTGTAAATTAGATTAAATTAGGAAAAATAATTAAATTAGCTTAAATTAAATTAAATTAGATTTATTAAATTATTACTAAATTATATTGTTAAATTATACCATATAAATTTAATTTGAAATCATTACTAAATTATACTGTTCATTTTCTTTCTAGGGGAATAGATAAATCAAATTTTAGAAATTTAGATTAATTACTTTTAATTAATTGCTGAATAATATAGTCGATATAGTCAGAAAATATAGGATTAACGATAGTAATACGAAGAATATACCTCATTTTTTAAATTATTTTTAGTTTATGTGAAAAAACTGTTTAGCATTATAATTGCAATTTTTATATTCTTAATATAAGTTCTTGCATACTTAACAAAGTAATTTATTGTAAAACATTTTTAATTTTAGTAGTTTTCTTTACAAAAATTTAAAATACATATTTAAAGGCATTTTTTATATATTAATGTCAATAGCTTGTATAAATATTTTTATTTCAAAACAATAAAATAAATTAACGAGAGACATTCAAATTTAATATCCTTAAAAAATTTAATATTTAAAAATTCAATATCTTTGGGTATTAAATATACTTCTATAAAATCAAAGTATATGCAGTCAAAAAATTTGAAAAATTTTAAACAATAATAATAATCAAACGACAGTATTAAATACTTAAAAAAGTTTTCGTTGAATCTTCATTAATAATAACAAAAATATAGTTTGTCTTACTTGCAGATAAGGTTGTGGTTGTTGTGAAGAAGGTGGAGGAGGTGGAAGAGGACCGCCTGTTACCGCTGCATCCTGTTGAGGGGATGTTCGTGGTGGTTCTAAAACATATAGGCACACATATATTTACAAGTATAAAATATTGCTATTGAACATATCAGAAATTTTATTATATTTTGTATTTCATTTTATCATAAATCTTCAGCGTGAATTCTCCATTTTGAATATATGTTATTCGTGTTATACTAATATATCAAATTATTACAAGGGTGTTAAAATTGCAAGTTACAAGGCACACGAAGTTCTTCTACAATAGATACTTAATATAGCTCATTGGATCTTACAATTAGAAATTTCATAATTAATAATTAATTTATGAAAGAAATATATATATCAATATAATTAATATAAAATAATGTATAAATTAAGAATTAGACAGTGGTTAATAAAAACAGTTATATGGGTTAATTAATAGAGATATACTAGTCCAATAGGAGACACGTCTTTTGACTTTTTTGATAGTTGAAACATGGCTCCTATCGTAAGATTCAAAATTATATTTATTTATATTATATCATTACAAGATAGTACGAAACGTGTAATGTTTCAAGGTCATTAAAGGGTGCAAAATGACAAATATAT
>NW_016914133.1:96749-137479 GCF_001483705.2 Eufriesea mexicana | reverse complement strand
ATATACATTATATTATATATTAATATAATTATTGTGCAATATATAATATGTAATATAATTTAAGAAAATTTAGAAATCAGCAAGATACGAAGAATTGGAATAACTTACCAAGTGTTCGGAAGACGATTGGTCGACTTCGAAATTTTTTGCCGGCTCTCACGGCAGTGACGACAAGTTGGTATTGCGTATCAGCCCTGAGGCCGCTCAACGTAACAGCTTCGCTATTTCCTGCGACCACCGCCACCACCCTGTAACTAACCACCTTGCCGTTGTATTTCGATTTTTTAACTTCCATTTCTAATCTATTACGCGATTTCTAAATATTAATTTAAGTCTTGTTCTACGATTGTTACAAAGAAACGAAAACTGTGCTTTCTTTTTAATTCACTACATTTATCGGGAAGAACTGCGAGCAAATTTCTCGTGACTAATAACTATTGTGCAACGTGACAGGATGAATTTTGTCACAACTACTCTAGAACTTCGTGTAATAATTCTTTATATATTTTATTTCGTAATATATCATGTAACTATCTTAATTAAAATAAATTTGTTAATTTTATACAAATGTAAATTTTTATATTTCCTTAATACAAAAAAAGAGAAATAAATATTAGAGGCTGCGTATTAATAAGGTGAGCTATTTTTGTGCAAAAATTTTCTTATTTCGATACTTTTAAATTTCGCTATTTCACACGCAGATGATTAAAAATAAGAAAAATTTGGGAACTTTTTCATTTTGGGAATATTTACATGAATTGTTAATATTTATTAAAATCCTAGTAATGTAATTTTTATCTCCGCCTCTCAATTTGTTTAACTAGAGATATTGCAAGTCTTAGTTATAAATTATTGTTTTTATATTTGCAACAAAGTATAAAATTTATGTAAGAGTATTACAAACTATACACAAAACAATTGAATATATAAAAGTACTTTCACCGAAAACATCTTGTTTAATAAACAAGTAAAAGAAAAACTAATGTACTGAGAAAATTAGCAAAAAATTTTTAAATAAAAATAATACTTTCTGAAAATCGTGTAAAAAGATAAGGAAAACGTATTACAAGCTAGATAAAAGTACGTAAAATCTGTAAACGTGATAAAACGTGTTATAAAAGTCTAGAATGCGAATGTAAACAGAGTGCAATAGTTCCGCACATGCACAGTAGATGGCGTCAGGTCAGCCTGACGTGATGCAGCTAACGAGTTTCCTTTCTTTGCATTACATTCTCTTTTCCCCGTCAATCTAGTAGCGTAGCTATAATAAAGAACGAGACTAAACAAATGATAAAAATTGTGAGAAAATGTATCGAACAAAGGTAAGACGATTAAAATGAATGTTACCAAATGCTTACTTGTTATTATGGTCAATATAAATAATTTTCAAAATTATCAATCTATCATCCCTTTTAATTGTATTATAAAAAATTCGTAAATTACTAACTTCATACTTTCACAAGAAAGCTCAGATCTGAATAAATTTTTATACAATTATACGACAGGTAAATACAATATATTTACGTATTATATTAACTATATAATATATATTATCATATATAATATTAATATAATAACGTACATAATATATAATATATATGATATATAATATAATAATACATAATACAATATAACATAACATAACAAGATAATATAACACACATAACATACATAATATAATATAACTTATACAATATATAATAAATATAATTAATATATAATTATATTCTATATTAATACATATAATTCAGTTGCTGTAATTCAAATTAAAGGAACTAATTCAGAGATACATAAAGATTGAAATAAAATTTTTCAACAAAGATGGCGAATTATCGAAATAATAATTTACAAAAATTGGTTACCCGTTTCCAAATTAGCATTACAGAAATGGATCTTGGAATATTTTTGTACAAGTTTCTTTGTGATTTTATATATTGTCTTAAGCATTTTCTTTAATAAATCGTCTCGTAAACTATACTCACAAGTCTTGTGGATTATCGCGGAAAAGAGATTCGTAGCAACAATTTTCATGACAATTTTCCGCTACACGCCCATTCAGTTTATGCTCACGTATTCACGCTATTATAGAACCATCAATCTCCGAGATTTCACTGTAATACTTTCAGAAAATATTCTCGAGATGCAATGCTACTAGAGAACGCACGAAGCGGAAAATAGACTTTTTAATTACAATGTTTAAAGGCCAAAAGGTCTCTGGAAAAGAAAACACGTCGCACTGAAAATCTCTCGAATCGTGTTAATCTGATTATGTACGTAGAGCTTGTTGGTTTTAATTTTTCTTATGTCCTTGAGTGCAAACATACTTCACTTCGATAAGAAATTTATGATAATGTAGCGTGAAAATATAGTACCCATTTAAAGTCTTTTTAAATTCGTGAAAAGTAATTTTCTCTATTTATGAATTATTTCGAGGAGAAAATTTTGAAAAGAAAATTAGAGAGATATGAAAAACTGATTATAATTGTTAAGTACTGTTTTATGTTATCATAGTCCAGTTTTTTATTTACATAAAAATCATTCAATTAATTAATAAAATTATTTCGAGGAGAAAATTTTGAAAAGAAAATTAGGGTGATATGAAAAATTGATTATAATTGTTGAGTACTGTTTTATGTTATTATAGTCCAGTTTTTGATTTACATATAAATCATTCAATTAATTAATAAAATTATTTCGAGCAGAAAATTTTGAAAAGAAAATTGGAGAGAAAAATTGGTTATAATTGTTGAGTACTATTCTATGTTATTATAGTCTAGTTTTTAATTTACATATGTATAGATAATTTAAAAATATTTAGAAACAATTTTTCAAAAATCACATTCAAGGCATTTAGGAAATTTTTCTGAATAGATTTATTATTATTTATTTCCAAATGCATTTTAATATTGTATGTACGAAATTTTTAATTTTAATTTTAATTTTTAGAAATAATAAGAATTTATTAATATCAGATTATTAAGAATTAATTTACTAATTAATTGATTATAATTGTTGAGTACTATTCTATGTTATTATAGTCCAGTTTTTGATTTACATATAAATCATTCAATTAATTAATAAAATTATTTGGAGGAAAAAATTTTGGAAAGAAAATTAGGGTGATATGAAAAATTGATTATAATTGTTGAGTACTGTTCTATGTTATTATAGTCTACTTTTTAATTTACATATGTATAGATAATTTAAAAATGTTTAGAAACAATTTTTTAAAAATCACATTCAAGGCATTTAGGAAATTTTTCTGAATAGATTTATTATTATTTATTTCCAAATGCATTTTAATATTGTATGTACGAAATTTTTCATTTTAATTTTAATTTTTAGAAATAATAAGAATTTATTAATATCAGATTATTAAGAATCAATTTACTAAACATATGCAAGTTAATTACATCTGTATTTAAGATAATGTTTACAGTGATTGGAATTGACTAATTAATTAGTATTACTAATTAGAAATTGCTCATTAATCTAATAATTAGCAATTAAACTTCCTATACTAGGTGCTGATTAATTAATAACATCAATTAATAATGTTGGTCACTAATAAATTATGAAATGCTAGTTGGATGCTAATTATTAATTAATTAATATCTACGGTTACTAATTATTTCGTAATTATAATTAGTAATTACAATAAAGCGTCGATATTGAATGTAATACAGATCTATTTTATAGAATGGTTCTAGGATATAATAAAAGCAAAGGGACTATTTTTAAATTATTTTCGAAAATTTTTAATAAGGAATAATATTTCTATTAACTGAAACATATGAATAAGAATATTATATCCAAATAACTATACTTAGGTATATTAAGAGTACTTAGATAAGCAATTATTATAGAAACTTCGTAATTAATTTTATAAATAATTATTCCAAAAATAACGAAATTTGAGCGTATAAAGAACTTTTTCTAAATAAATACTGTTTCATTAATAAATAGTGCAATTTCTTATCTATCAAAGATGAAGTTACAATATAGTAAAAAGTAAATAGTATTTTTACCATGAAATGTCATATTTATTTTGTAACAACTGAATCTAAATTTTCTACAGGGTACAAAATTAATTAAAAATAATATTTAGAAATAACATTGCTACATTTCTTTTCATAACGAGAAGATAACTTTTATCTACATGAAATTTACATTAACAAATTGTTTATATAATTTTTAATATATTAACGAAAATTTAGGAATAAGAATTTTATAAAATAATAGTTCAGTATTTATATAATTTCTAATATTTAATATTTAATATTTAGAAATGTAAAGTTCCTAATTTAAAATGCTCATTGATAGACGTAAAATAATTATTTTGTGCGAAATGTCAACTGAAACAAAGTGAACTGAATTACTGACTGAATTTGTAATATAATTTTAAAACATAATTATTTATGGATACATTTTATTATTCACGTTCTCTTATATTTGGAAGTCTAGAGATTTCAAAGAATTTTCAAATTTCATTACTTCAAATCTAATTTTATAAAGTTATTTGACAAATCATTACTTTTGATTTATTACAAATATCTCATGAAATATTTTACATTAAATGTAAAGTAATATGTTTACAATGAAACGAATATGAAATTACGAAATAAATTATTTGCCTTTTGCTATGATTACTTGTTATTTAATTATGATAAAAATAATTGGTTTCATTATATATAATGCCAAGCTTTTATATTATTAGTGCTCCTTGTTAACACTATTATTATAATTATTGCTATACTTATCCCAAACGTTATACCAAATACTTATTTTTAATTAAAAAATAAATAATCTTTTTTCATATTATTTATTAATTAGATAATTTATCAATTTATAATGTTTATAATATATATGTAATATATTTCAATATAATTTATTTATTACAATTTATAATACATTTCATATTTAATTGGTCGAAATAGAGGAAATAATATCAATTGGAATGTATCGTTCATTAAATAGTAACTAACGTTATTGGAAATAATCATTTTTAAATCATTTTAATCATTTTTAAATTTTTTGCTCAGATGTGTTCTAAATTTGTATTCATAAATGCTGCGTTATGCTAATCTTTCACTATAAGCAAGCTTTCTTTTGACTTGTATTATAGATATGTCGCTGTAAATGAAAATGGGCTTCAAACGAAACTAATGCAGCTTCTTGATGGCTGGTTTTTTCATTTTCGCAATTTCCATCATTCAACTCATTTTGAATAGCAACGACAATTTCTATATCGATAATCTGCTTGTCATTTTCAGATAGCTATTAATGTCTGTCATGTTCTTTGCGTTCTTCCATATTCTGGATTAATTGCAAAATATTCCTGTTCGTCACGTCTATTAATGAGCATTTTAAATTAGGAAATTTACATTTCTAAATATCAGATATTAAATATAAATTATATAAATACTGAACTATTATTTTATAAAATTCTTATTCCTAAATTTTCGTTAATATATTAAAAATTATATAAACAATTTGTTAATGTAAATTTCATGTAGATAAAAAATTATCTTCTCGTTATGAAAAGAAATGTAGCAATGTTATTTCTAAATATTATTTTTAATTGGTTTTCTATTCTGTAGAAAATTTAGATTCAGTTGTTACAAAATAAATGTGACATTTCATGGTAAAAATACTATTTACTTTTTACTATATTGTAACTTCATCTTTGATAGATAAGAAATTGTTAGATAAGAAATTGCACTATTTATTAATGAAACAGTATTTATTTAGAAAAAGTTCTTTATACGCTCAAATTTCGTTATTTTTGGAATAATTATTTATAAAATTAATTACGAAGTTTCTATAATAATTGCTTATCTAAGTACTCTTAATATACCTAAGTATAGTTATTTGGATATAATATTCTTATTCATATGTTTCAGTTAAAAGAAATATTATTCCTCATTAAAAATTTTCGAAAATAATTTAAAAATAGTCCCTTTGCTTTTATTATATCCTGGAACCATCTTCCTAATTTGGAAATGAATACTTTGGGACCCAATGATTTATTTATTAATATAAATTAATTAATTTATAATTAATATTATGGAGGACCATCTAACGTGACCACTTTTATTGTTTTTATTTTTAATAAATTGATTTTTGCTGTTTTTATCAACACGATTAATTTAACAAAAATTATTTAAGTATTATTTAAATATCGTTATATATATTCTGCTAGTTACTGCAAAATAATTTTTGATTACTTCTCCAACAAAAACTGAATTAGATAACTGAAGATAAACGAGATAATACGTCACACGGTCCACCCTGTATACACTTGTTTTGATTTTAAACATTTTCCTTAAATAGCATGTCGAAATGTCCTCTGACACATTCGAGCCTTTAGTCAAGTGAAAATTTATTGTACGATTTTTCATTATACAGACACTCGACGAATTTTAAATGGATGTCCGAAGTTATTAAATCAGACTTTACTTGCACTCAATTTTTCGCCATAACGTTTTATTCCATCATAAAAGTGCAATATGAGGGCCATTAACAAGCAAGCTCTATTGTAACAGTGTTACAGAAGGCCTCCTGTATTCACCACAAGAGAGATGCACATTGAAAATAGTATTTCTAGAAATTTTCACCAACGACTGCTTCCAATACCAACAACATTTTTCTTTATTTGACCTCCACTATGTTGGTACTTAAAGTAGAAGTCCACTAGGATCAGGCTTTACTAAAATCTTTATTAACCAACTTTTTCTTATAAATACTGTTTATAACTTGGTCTCCATTATGCTTATACTGAAGGTACAAGGCTACTAGAATCAGACTTAACTGATGTGTTTTAATAACCAACCTCTTCCTGCAGATATATACATCCTATGACCTGGTCTCCACTATACTGGTATTAAGAGCACAGGTCAAGTAAGATCAGGCTTTACTGACGTTTTCATTAACCGAATTTTTTCCATAAATATAACCTCTAACTTGGTCTGCAGTATATTCACATCGAGGATATTAGCCTACTAGAATCAGATCTTACTGCAATCTTTAATAATTAACTATTTTCTATAAATATATTAATGCCTTAATTACAGATTTATTTCGAATATTTATCAAATACCGTTAGGCCACAGTGTCACTTGATAACTATCGGTAATTATTCGGAAGAAATCTGTAGTTAAGAATAATAAAGCTTTAACCAGTTGCGCTGGAAACACGTGTCACGCGCGTCGTAATGCTTTTGTCACAGAATCGCCAACGACGTGGTATACACGTCGTTAGGCAATTGTTACAGAAACACTGGACCATTCTGGCACACGCGTCTGTGAATTTCTTGCCACTGCAAGTGGTTAATCATAAATGTAGGATCGGATTTTAGGTGGACTGACTCAAGATAGTATTGTTGGCTTCTTAATAGAATAAAATAAACTTATAAATAGAATGACGGCTATGACACAAGAGAGATTAGCTATAGGCACGCTCTTCTGACCTTTCTTAGACTGGCTTGGACTTTTTACATACTGGCTTACACACTGACTGACACACTGACTTTCACTGTCTTAGACTTTGGACACTCTTCGACTCTTCAAGACTGACACACTCTCTGACTAACGCACTCTGACTGATGGACTGTCTTAGACTTCTTACGCACTGATTGGCCTACTTGAACTACATTGAATTACGTTGAATGAAAATTGGCAGTTAGACATTTTGAATATAACCGCTAATTAGAAGATACTTTGAAACAAAAAGTGCCCCACTGAACAATTGAAAATTTTTATTAGGACATTAAAAACATATTAGACCGAATCTTGCATCTAGCGGTGCACTCCCGTGGCGTTCTGAGGGAAGCATGTGATTTCGGCGTGGCAGTCAAAGAGTTAATAGAATAAAATAAGCTTATAAATAGAATGACGGCGGCTGGCTATGAAACAAGAGATTCGCTATGGGTACACTCTTCTGAACTTTCTTAAACTGACTCTTATAAACTGAGTTTAGACTTGACACACTGTCTTTGACTGAAAACTCTTAGACTTTGGACATTCTTAGACTGACTGATGGACTGTCTTAGACCGAACTGTTAGACTGACTTGGACTTCTTACACACTCTGACTCGCCTGCACCCTTGCACCCTTATTTAAACCATTCGTTCTATCCTTTTTTCACATTCAGGCTTTCCTTCCCAATCATGCCTCTTTCCTCGCAACCTCGGTGGACCTGGTACTTCAAACTCATGCCGCAGTCATAAACTAACTTCCAATCGTCTATCGCACTCTGTCATACACATCCATTCGATCCTCTTGCGCGCGGTCACCTTTGTTCTAAGCTCAAACACTCCCGACAGTTCTTCAAGGCCATACTCATTCCAATCCTACATATACAATGTAACCTTGTTTATACTATACTAACACAATTAGATTTTCATTACCTGTCCTTTTTCCATAAATATAACCTCTAACTTGGTCTCCTTTATATTGGTACCAAAGACAAAGACTTACTAGGATTGGACTCCTCTGAAGTCTTCAATACATCTTATAACTTGGTCTCCAGTATATTTACATTGAGAATGCAAGCCTACTAAGATCAGATCTTACTGCAATCTTTAAAAATCAACTATTTCCTATAAATATATGCAGTAACCTCGTTTACACTATACTAATATAATTACTATTAGTTTTCATTAACTGACATTTTTGTATAAATATATTTTTTAACTTAGTCTTCAAGATGGAGGCCTACTTTAGACCTACCTAAAATCTTCATTAACCAATATTCTTCTTTAAATATGTCCTATGACTTGGTCTCCACTATATTGATATTGAAGACGTAAGTTAACAAGGCTCAAATTTTACTGAAATCTGTACTAACCAATCTTTTTGCTACGAATATGTCTTGTAACCTCGTCTTCGCTATATTATATTAGATATTCAGAGTATGTGCTTACTAGGATCACGTTATATTGAAGTCTTTTACTAACATTAGAATTACTAAACTATTTGAAATGACGAGTTTCAAATCTTTTGATTTTACATTCATTTTATCATTTGAGAAATTATTGAGAATTATTTTTTGACAAGTTAATGTTATTAATGTTATATCATTGAAATAGGTGTGTAATTATACATAACTATTTATTGCATCACATGATCTTCACTAGTCTTATCTAACTATATTACATTCGAAGTTTATAGCTTAGTAAATCTAGTGTTAACCACCTTTTTCCAAGAAATGCCTTTCTGACCTGGTGTTAACTATACACCAGTGTTTATAGTAGTAGTTTACTAGAATATATAAGTAAACCACTAAAGTCTTTCCTATCCTAGTTTTTTCTATAAATATATTCTCACACTCGGTTATCACTATATTGATATACAGGGTGTTTTATTGTACGTGGGAAGTTCGACAGGTGTGGATTCAGGACACTAAAATAAGAAAAAAGTTCGTACAGACATATGTTCAATATAACCTCGTTTTCGAGACATAACATGCTTCCTCTTACCATACTTTGTTTCAAGAAGTCGCTTTAAATAACTCCAAATATCCTGCTCCACAAATAGTAGCACGTGCACATACTGCTCTAACCATAAAACAATAGTACTTACAAATTCGCATGATTTCCATTTGCTTCAAATAGTACAAAAACAAACAAACAATAAACGAGGATCAAGTTCTGTTCCTTCTATTATACATATACCCCAAAAGAAATTGATCCAATATGTTAGAATAGTTACGCGAATTGCCACTAGGGGCAGCACCTCCGAGGCTAGAAATAAACAAGGGTAGAGTTTCCTTTCTATGTTTTATTATCCATGACTAACGATTTCCATCGTCTTTACTCTCTTTTGTACGCTTTTTAATCTTCGAATTATATTAAATAAAGGGTGTTGCTATTAATATAGATCCAACCTCATCCTAACCTACAAATTTCGTGATAACATAAAATAGATATAACTCAGAAACAAGGTTATATTAGGTGTACTATGCGTGGCTGAAAAGAAGTCATCCGAGAAACTTGTAGGACCGAATCCCCACTAACCCAACCATTCTAACGTCATGGTAGAAGTAAAGTAAAGCTTCCCTTATTGGCAGAACTGATCCCTTCCTATTAGCCTGGTCATAGAACACCGTGTGACAAAGAAAGCGAAGGAAGCAACGAGACAAAGTGAGACAGACGCAACAAATAGATGCAAGAGCGTAGACTCATCCCAAATGCATATTAACTTCAGATTCTTCCGATGAACACATGATTATTTGCAATTACTAATTACTAATTAGCATCTTAATTAACTTTCCATTGCATTACGCGGCAAACGTGATGTACTGTACACATATTTTTTATATTTATGTTACATCGTATGATTTTTTTAAACGGTTATCTAGTACGATGCAATTACGTAATTAATTTATCATGAAAAATACATCTTAAATTTCACATCAATTTTCATAAATGACGTTAATTATTATTACTTTTGTACTCCTTTACCTTATAAATCTTCTGAGCTATTGTCATCTGATTCCTTATCCGACTCAATGCTTTGTATTTCCAATCCTAGGTCTTCAATTGCGTCTTCTATTATTCGAGTGTAAGAATTTTACGGATATCTTACGTCTATGTTAACGTATCACGTTACCGAACTTGGAGGTAGTAGTCTTGGGAGTGTCATAGAAGAGTGGGTATTGCTAGTGGAATACCCCTCTTGCCCCGCATCCGAACGAGATGACTCCTTTTCAGCCACGCATAGTATATCACCACTAGGTCGTTCTTACTTGACGACGATTAGTGACGGACGGTTCTTTGAGAAGATTGTGTTTTGCTTCGAAATAATAAGTAGACTGTGTTTCTATCTTGCTATCGCGTATTTTTATATTCTACGAGCTAATAGGACTAGTCTTTATGTAGACCCTTGGTAAGGCTATGTAATTTGTAATTGGATGGAGTTTTCGAATTTGAGGTATAAGGGTAGGGGTTACAAACGGAAAAACGAACTGAATTATTACGCTATACTTTCATCATATATACTTGGCATATATGATGGTCAAGCGTCAAGGGGCCATCGTGTTTTACCTGGGTACGAGATCGGCAATATGGTTTTTACTGATGAGTTACATAAGACCGTCGAAACGGTATTTCAAGGATTAACATTAGGAATATATATTTATTGGGATTATGGGTAAAAAGAAATAACTATCGTTATAGTATTATTATATTTATTCTGTCTTAAGGAAGGTACATCTCAAGTATTCTGCCTGTTCGCGTAGAGAGTCAAAACTAGAGTGAAGAAAAAGGGTATGCGATTGCAGCTCGTTCTGGTCTCCTAATTCTTATCTAACGTGTGAAATAAACACTTCACCATTTCCGGAACCACTTCGGCGCATAGTTTAAAGATATATCTATTTCCCTTGACAGATTCATTTTTGTATATTCGATACGTTAAGACGTATCTTATTTTCAACATATTCTGATGCGTACTATATGCGTTCTGACTGAGTTATGTTTAGCTTCTGGTGTGTTCTCTTCGAGTTCTGTATGACTCCTGTGATGTCTCGTCGCTTCTGTGGGTCAGTCACACGTGGGTCCAATTTGTTGATTTGGTTGTAGGTTGTAGGGTTGTACGTGTCTTGTGCTTTTGCGTTAATTATATTGCTTAACCCTTTCGCTAATACGGGTGACTATAGTCACCAGCCACGGGACGCCATCTACGCACGACGTGTAACCGTAGTCACCAACTACGAGACGCCATCTACACATGGCGGGTGAGTCACCGCTATAGTCACCGGTTACTAAAATTAAGCTCAAAATTAAGACAAGTGCTACCTTCGTACTTAGCTCTCTTCGCAAAGAATTTCAAACGCTATTGCAATGGCCGATTTTTCCTTTTTTTTTTTTTTCTTCAAAAGGCTTGGTCCCGAATGTTAAAGACTGCACGAGCATAATATTTTCATCTTTGGCACAGCGCTTCGTTCTACGGTAGGACGTGAAGCCGACCTTATCGTCCATAGTCAACGTCCGAAATGCACTAATAACTCAGATCTCAAACCAGAGTCAACGGGTGCCTTTTGTCATCTCTCCAAACCTTTTCCTATTGCGTCATTATATACAAACCCCAAACCTGAGAGAAGTCATACGAAACAAACCAAAGTGCATCGATAGCCAATCCTGAGTCAACCAATATCTCTCCAAAACATACCCTTTCCCTAGCATACAGTCCAGCATATATATATTCGCACCAGGACACGAATAAAGCGCATTTTGCACAGTACAACTCCACGATGCTATATCTTCGCGAGACTTTCCATAACTATACATAGTTATCCGCGTTAGTCCCTATTCGAGACTTAGCCGAATGTCGTTCTCCTTACATCATCATAATTGTCCTATGACACTCGCCATAGCCGAGTGGACGTGAAGCCGACTTCATCGTCCATAGTCAACGTCCGAAATGCACTAATCTATTAAACTATTTATATATATTTATAATTATTAAAGATATATCTATTTCTCTTGACAGATTAATTTTTGTATATTCGATACGTTAAGACGTATCTTATTTTCAACAATATTTCTATCAATTTTCTTTCTCATGTAAGTGTCCTGAATTCAGTCTTTCCCTCTATTTTCTACATTCAATGTAACACCCTGTATAAATCGAAGGACTTCAAGACTTTGATTTTGATGGAATTGAAATTTTTTCTATAAATATGATTCTGTTCTCAGTATCTTCGACATCTAAGACAAGTATACTCGTGAAATCACGATGTGTTCACTATATAGCAAGCATTACATAAAATGTTTTTCCAGTTTGTTACTTTTCCCTTTTCCTCCTTCCTCAATATTACTGCAGTATAATCTTTTTGATGTAGGTAAACATTCGCGGAGTGCCTCTCTAGCTTCATCATTAGCAGCTTCTTCGAAGTTATCCTACTCGAACTTATTCGGACTAATTATTTTCGTTGAATAACTCTCAATATCCACTTGCCTTCCTTTCCAACCTGCAGTTTAAATTCACCGAGACATACACGTCCTGGTTAAATGAAATTAATTTTAATTACACCAACTTGGGTTCATTTTTCTTGGTATCTCGATTTTCTGCTCCACTAAGTCTTTTTTAATTAATTTTTATATTCCACCTTTCATAGTTGCTCTTTTGTAACCTATTTTTACGTTTTATGTGTTCATTAAACAAAGGTAATGTCAGCACATTTTATGGATATAATCTAATTTATTTAAAAATAAGAAGGAATCCTATAATATAATTATAGTTTGTTAATAAACAAATTAAAGACTCTGGATAATTATGATTCAATTAATAGAATTATTTTTCTTTCCTTTCTTATTATTCTTTATTTTATTATTTGATCTCTTTTATCTCTTATTACATCTTAGCTTATCTGTTTTCTTAGCTTTTGCAGAATACTAATTTTTGCACAATATTAGCATCAATGATAATATTTTATTTTATTTTAAATATTTTAATAAATATTTTATTCGGTGTAAATATTGAACAATGTTTTATAAAAATAATTTTCTTTTTCCAAAAATCCTTCGTTTACACCTCTTTCTTCAGCGATAAATCACTCCACAGTGTAATAAGCATTTCTTAATAAGCACGAAGGCTGTTAAAACTGTTCCCTTATTAGAGGATTTTCACAGTATAACGGCGCACATGCAAAATTCTGCGAGCAAGTCATAAAATTACACCTCATTACGTTTTACATTGTTCAGATTGAAATGAAAGTCTCGTTATCTTTGTTCTAAATCGTACAACTTACTCGAAAGTATGGTCAATAAATTTTGAAACTTTAATGCAAAGATTTCCATAATGGAACATTAATAATGAAAATGAAATCGTGATTTACATACGAAATCCTTGAAAAGATTTCATTGTTATATATGACCACTAGCTTTGTAACCTTTTGATTCCTTCAAGAAGGATATTCAGAACGTGCTCAGATGAAATCTGTTCAGTCAAGTACAATGTGGTCAAATTTATTATCACATATTTTTATATAATATTACTGTATAATATTGTATTATATTCATGAGCATGCATGAATTCTTGTAATTCCAAAGTATATATTGGATAAAAAAGTTTTATATACAAAAGTTACATGGTTTAAAGGGGTACATTATATAGTGTATTTATTTTCTTTATAGGTGAAGGTATTTTGGAGATTTGGAGGTCAACTTCGTTTTTTTAAATAGAAGCCTATATTTTTCGTACCAAAATATGGAAGAATGTCGAATTTTGAGTAAAAGTATATGGATCTTTATTAGTTCTAAATCTAATAACTAATAATAACACGAGTAATTTCACTTTATTTCCTGAAATTTTCTTTATTTCTTTTCTTCAACTTCATCACAGATTTCCGAAGGACAGCGAGATATCTACATGATTAACGTTTATATTACAATTTTTATTATTAATATTACAATATCCAATTTGTTTATTAGAATTTTCTTAAGAAGGAAGGAAATTTTCAAAAAATAAAATGAAATTACATGTTAGTTATTAGGTTTAGGTTTAATAAAAGTCAATAATTTTTTACTCAAAATTCGACATTTTTCCATAGTTTGGTATAAAAAATATAGTATTCGATTTTAAAAAACAAAGTTGATCTTCAAATCTCCGAAACGCTTCCACTTATGAATAAAATATATATACCATATAATGTTCCCCTTCAAACCATACAACTTTTGTATATAACAATTTTTCGTGTAACGTATACCTTGGAAGTTACATAGGTGTGCAAATTGCGTGGACCACCCTACATATGATTATCCAGAATTCAGTTCGTTAATCACTTGTATTTAACACATTGAATATAATATAGCAAAAATGTGCTCGTTAAACAAAACTCTTTTTCCCAAATTCGTCCCATAATATATGTTACGCGGTGCATATGGAGTATCCCGCCTTGGCATCACAAAATGAGCCGTGAGGTCGGTATTTCTAAGGTTTATAACACGATCGGAAAGTCAGACTATTTTAGAGTTGGGCTCTAGGTATATTGGGGGGCAATGACACTAATATTCTTTCAAATCTTCATTTCGTCTACGCTCAATAACCAAAGGACGTGTTATAAACCTCGGTAATTCTGAAGGGTCATCCCGAAGTCTCGCTCAGGGTAACAAACCACCGACACACCGGACCTGGACGAACACCGTAACCCTTGGGAAAAACCCATGACCTCACGCCCCCTCAAGTGTCATCCCATCCTTGCAGGAGAAGGCGCGCCAAGGGCGCATGGAAGGGGTGATCACGACACTTAGGATGCCGCTGATTGGGAAATTAACATTTTTCTAAACAACCAATCAGCGCGCATCCTCGACATGCCAAGGCGAAGAACTGACTAGCGGAAAAGGGTCAGTGAGTCAAACCACAACTTCCAAACAGTCAAATTCCAACTTTCAAACAGACACAGTCCAGTCTTCAAAGAGTCTAGTTCGAACTCGCAAACGATCACAGTAAAACCTTCTACTTCATCGCGACTCCGGGGAAGGGGGTAAGGAAGAAGCAGATTAACATTCGGGCTACCAAACAATAACAGTTCTAGACCGTAAAACGTCTAGAGCACCCCACGCGTTCATAAGAAGGAAATAACTTCGACACATTCGCGACGCGTGGGAACAACATATGTTTATTAACGAAATTATAATTTAATTTTTATTTAATCAGTTTCAGTTTTATTTAATTTTATGAATGTATTTATTCCTCTTAAATATCAGCAGTAAAGTTATTGCTTTACCATAGCGGATCAAATAGCCACTGATTTGATATAGATATTTAACTTCTCAATTTAGGATAAATCTATAACAATCGACGTCACGAAGTTATAGAACTAAGCTAACATTTTCAGTGATTCTCTAAAGTTTAGGTGGAGTTTTAGTCCTGACGTTTACACTATCCACCTTCCTGCTGCAACTAGTGGTAACCAAACGATTATATATGTATGATTACCACTAAACTCTCGAACAAACACTATCCTTCAGCTTTACAGCCATTCTGGTTCGTAACTATGTTAAATCCATATTTTAATACTACTTATCAAACGTGTCACCAATATTTTATTATTTCACGATATTAGTCAAATTAATTAACTTTTACTGAGAAAGGGTGTAATTATCTATATTTAACACTTTGACTACTATGCTTAGGGAGCAACGATAAAATTTCTATTATTTTAACGATATTGTTAAGCCTTGGAATGTCGTGCCGGTATTTTGTTCGGCCCTTGATTAGAATAGACCCAGAAGACCGTTAGGGTCTTCTGGCAGCCAGATTCTAATTGCTGTTTTAGTTCAAGTTCCGTGTCCTTTCTATCTTCATTTTCAATGCATTTTCAAACAATTCTTTATTTCCCTCGGGTCACCGGACACGAGGCTTTCTTTAGCCATTAATGTTAGAAAGCAGGCAACAGCACTTAGGATTTGGCTGACAATAGGCCTGCAAAGAAAGGGACCAGGCCATGTGCGATGTCGCGACTTTCGGAGCCATAAAGTAACGGGTCCTTCAGGAAGGATCACGAATGTGCGGGTGGCCCACCAGCAACCCCCTTTGAGGGAGAGGCTTCCTCCACCGGCAGACCTGGTCGCGGAAGACGGTCCTCCCTTCTTTGGGGGCATCTGATTCGCGGACCGAGGGCCCACCCTCGGTCCTGTCAACCACCAATGGGAAAACCGATTTCCCTTTGGAAACCATGGGCTCCGAAAGATCGTGCATCGCACAAGTTAGTTAGGTCAGTACCAGTCAGTCAGCAAATAACATTCGAAGAGTTCAGAAGAGTTAACCGGAACAATTACAAAATATACAGTCCACTAAAACACAAGTTCCTCAAGAGATTTGGGTCGTCATTAACCGTCGCCAATTGCGGTCGACCTATTGACGATATACAGATATAATGATGAATTATTAAACAATATGACAAAGAAAAAAGAAATGGTGCAAATTATTAACACGTTGAAGGCCACGCCAGTTTTACAGGGATTGCCTGTGGCGCCATGATGAATTTTCTATTATGCGATACATATAATGTTGAAATATTATCTGCAATGGATAAGTTACAATGTACAACCATGTTTGACATGTTAATTACGACGGGGGTCACCATTGTATTAACGATGGTAATAATAAAAATTTCTAAATATTGACATTTGTTATATATATTTCTATCAATCTGGGTGCGCCGGTCACCGATGACCCCCATAGCATTCAACGAGTTAACGTTTTCTATTCAAAGTTCCCTATTTATTTACGTTGTTGAAATTTTTCAAAAAATGGTTAGAATAAAAAAAATTTTAATTTAAAAAATTAGTATCGCAGAATATTGGTGACCACTATGGCCCCATCGATGAAACAAGCGCCGGTCACTGATGACCACCATGGCAGTCAACGTGTTAATTATTTTCGATATAGTATCATTATAGTATGTTGTTGGTATAATATTTATCTATACAATATTTAGATACAAATTATGAATTAGTTCTAGTGTTAAGATAAAATTGTAAACTGTCTGATATTTGAAAAATTCTTTGGTATGAACTTATAGGAAAACAAAAATTACATGTTTTATTAAAAAAAAAGAAACTTAATGTAATCTTCATATTTCGATAAAAATGTAAAATACCAAAAGATATTTTACCATACTGTTTGTCTGTTTGTCTACCTTCATGTCGTACGAGCTTGGTTTGAAATATACTTTTATATAATCTTTGCCCTTTTAAAATTAAAACCTAATTCGAAATATACATATACCTAAATGTACTACTGATAAGAACATTTTAACTAATGTTAATATTAATAGAAAACCAATATTAATTTTAATACACATACACCATAAATAATAATAATTAAAATGTTATGATCAAAATAATTATGTATATTTTTAGTATAAGTATACCTCGCATCTAATAATTAGGTATAACAATTACGGAGCTATGTTACTTTCCTATTTGAATAAAAGTCAATATTAATTTTATTAAAAACAGTTGCAGGTTTTCAATAATTGCAATCACGAAAAGCTTGAAACTAATTATTTTAATCGATTCGATAATTCTATTGTCAAATGTTATATAGTGCTACTATACAAAGTCAGAAATAGTTGATAATTCGTGACTGAAATGTGTAAACAATGTACATAAATTCTTAAATAATTAATTTTAACTCTTTACACTATGAGGTCACTTCTGTAGTGACAAAACTATTTTTCTCTAAAACTCATAAGTCACCTCTATCGTGACACTTTATACGATTAATAAACCAAATTAGAGGGAAGCAATATTATTTAAAAAATGCTTTAAAATTATGTGCATATACATAAAAGTCTTGTAAAAGAGAAAAATTTTTCCAAATATTTTGGATGCTTCATCGAAATGAAAATTTGTCGGAAAACAATTCGTTAAGGACAGGAACGCAAACTGTAAATTGTTTCATAGAATATCTTGACTCTAAATTTAGAGAAAATTTTGTTCCCGAAAAACACATAACCTTTTCAATATAATTTTCAATTTCACTTCGGTATCCTTAATTCGAGATTATATTTGTGGGATGGGAGAATGGGTCGAGCGTACTTAAGTATGTATGCCTTAGTAAGTGGCAGGTGCATGAATGGCGTAGTAGAGCATCGAATGACTGTTGGTGCGACTGATGAGAGATTGGAAGTGCGATCGAACGTGGATCGTAAGAATACTATTATTAAACAATTAACAATGAGTGGAGGACGAACGATTTCGGGAAACGTTTCGAGAACCTTCGAACTTTTAGCATTGCGTAGTATAAATGAGTATAAAAGGGATGTTGAATGATGCGAGAGTCAGTGTTAACCCTTTGCACTCGAGAGGCGCCTCTCAGTAACCGTTTAATCAGATTCTAAAGATGGATGTTAATTCATATATCAAATTTACAATTAGTCAACGATGCGTGGAATATCGAAGCAAAATAATTCTACGCCTTAATTTGCATATGATCTCTTATTTACTGTTTTAGAAATATCGTCGACCTTATGGCAGAAAGTCTTCCAATTACTATTTTCCTGTAACGAAAAATTCGCCGAGTTGCAGATCAGAAAATCTTAAAATCAGAGTTGCAGAGTGTTAGAATGAGAATTCGACAGTGTGTTTCAACGAGTACAAGTGTGTCAAGATGATTCTCATAAGCGCTGATTTTGTAATAATCTGTATTTTTTTAATAAATAACTTTATGTTGAAAGAGTTGTCACTCCTTTGTGAATGCCAATACTACGTAACCTAACAATTATTTACTAGGGTAGTATAAGTACGAGAACACTTTCTCTCTTCCTTCGTGAATTCAATGTTAAGAATTAATGAGAAAAAGAGTATTAAATTTGAAAAAATATGTATATGAGACAAGGAAGATGACTCTTTATTTGACAACAGAAATTGGGAAGTTACTTCACTTTGTTTCTGCAGATTAATGATAGTAATATCTGACACAAAGCAAATATTGGCTCTGTGAATTCAATTTTTAAAATTAATAAGAATAACAGAAGTTAAAGTAAGCAAAAATTCAATGGTTCATATGACAGTATTAAATTTGAAAAAATATGTAAATGAGATAAAGAAGCTTACTATTTATTTGACAACAAAAATTGGGAAGTTTTCACTTTGTTTCTGCAGATTAATGATAGTAATATCTGACACAAAGCAAATATTGGCTCTGTGAATTCAATTTTTAAAATTAATAAGAATAACAGAAGTTAAAGTAGGCAAAAATTCAATGGTTCATATGACAGTATTAAATTTGAAAAAATATGTAAATGAGATAAAGAAGATTACTATTTATTTGACAACAGAAATTGGGAAGTTACTTCACTTTGTTTCTGCAGATTAATGATAGTAATATCTGACACAAAGCAAATATTGGCTATGTGAATTCAATTTTTAAAATTAATAAGAATAACAGAAGTTAAAGTAGGCAAAAATTCAATGGTTCATATGACAGTATTAAATTTGGAAAAATATGTATTGTATATGAGATAAGGAAACTTACTCTTTGTTAAGTTACTTCACTTTGTTTCTGCAGATTAATGACAGCAATATCTGACACAAAGCAAATATTGACTATGTTAATTCAATTTTTAAAATTAATAAGAATAATAAATAATAATAAGAATAACCTAAAGTAGGCGAATCCAATAGTTTATATGGCAGTAATCAATTTTAAAAAATGTATATATATCAGATAAGGAAGCTCACTCTTTATAAGACTACAGAAATTGCGAAGTTACTTCGCTTTGTTTCTGCAGATTAACCGATAGATGTCAGGACTGAGTTAGTGGCCTCTCGCTTTGTCAATGCGCCATCTGACGAAGGAAGTTGTTACGACTGGGGGACTTTATACGCTCGAGGGTAGTTGTAATGGGGATCTTGGAGATGAGAGATACGGAGATGATGACGAAACGAAATAGTGATCCTGAGAGTCAATAAAATGCCAAAACACGATTTCTATCGAAGTAATTTTACACTGATAGAGCTAGAGAGATGTGTGGACCAAGATTATAGAATTGCAGGAAGTAAACCTCGAAATGAAGAGCAATATAAAGACACAAATTTGATATAGTTAAATTAGAACAGGTTCGTTCAATTTTATATTTCTTCTCATAAATTTACGAGAACAATGGACACTAAAGTGGGCATAACTCTCGACACGTACGAAGGCAGTGCTATAAATGAAAAGAGCCTTGGTGCTAAAAGCAACTTCATCAGCACAAAACGAATATCGTGCATAGTATTTCAGTGAATAAATTAGTTCGTAAAATAATTATTCTGACTGTTAATAAATTTGTACTAAAAATACAATGTATAATAAAGAAAAATTGTATTCTAAAATGCCAAGTGGAGGTTCCCAGTTTTTGTTTTGAATTTTTTTAACCATTCTCATATTTTTCATTAAATGAATAATTTCTGATGATTTTACAAACCATTCTGGGCATAATAATTTATTCACTCAGGTTGATTTTGGAAAACAAACACGTAAACAATACGTGCTTGTAACGAATGTACCAAAACCAGTTCATTTAATTTCCACAAAAATTTACATACCAATGATACTTTTTTTCATTAAAATATGTACGTGTATGTAAATTTCGCAGTGATAAATTTTGCATTAATAATTGATGTGCCAAGTTCTAAACACGATAAAAATTGTTAAAGGAGTTAACGAATACTGATTAAAATGATTAAAATCAATATTGCCGATTATTTGTTTGTTATCATAGCATATATAGACAATTTTTAATTTTCAAAATTATTGAAATGTTAATTGCAATAATTTCTCTTTGTTGCAATAATAAAAATTCGAAATATACCTGAATATTTTATTCCAAAATTTTTATCGCGTGTCCAGGTTGTTTACGATTATATATAGGTTTATTTAAATATTAAAAATGTAGAAGTTAACAAATTAAAAAATATTTGGACAAACGTATAAATACCGCAACGAGAAAATTAACTAGAAAAATTGAAATAGATTTTTGGTACGTCTAATAGAGTCACGAATGACAGAGGTCGTGTTGCGAAATATCCTTTATCACTATAGATCACTTTCAAGTTTATTTCGCGAAGCATGAACATCTGATAAGAGTTCAATATTTCCCGTAGCTGACACTCCAAGTTAATTTCCGTCTGTGCTATTTAATTTCCTGAACCCATTACGATTCCTCAGTAATGGACATTTTATAGGAAACATTTAAGAAACGAATTAGGTTTATAAACCTATGCGCAAACATAAAATGTTACGACGTATGGTTTTTGAAATTATTCAAGATGGAGGAGTTCTTTCAGTTCTTTCAGCTTTTATGGATTTACTGATCTCCTTCAGATTATGGCTTAGACACTGCTACCAATTATGAGGAATCTATAAAAGAAGCTATATAAAAGAAGAGTATTTTCTTAAAAACAGCATGATGCACAAATTTTTGTGAATTTTAGGATATTTTATTCAGCACTGGTACTATAGTACCGCAAAATATAGTAAATATAGTATATATAAATATACTATATAGTCAAATATAGTAGCAAAATTATATTATTGTCGCAATTAATGGAAACATGCAGCTGCCTTTGAAAAATTTAATATCGTCTTTTATTTAAATAGAAAGTATTTTCTAAATATTAAAGTAATTTTGTAGATAAAAATTCACTAGTCAGTGATTAAACATAATTATTTATTTTCATCGTATAGCAATATTTGTCTGAAATATTTTCTAATATTTTGTATAAATAAAATGTACATCAAAAATATCTTTTGTACTTGTACCAAGAATCTGAAAACCATAAGTATTAATTGAAAAATAATTGTACCTATGCAAATGCTAGATTTTACTTTTATAACAATATTTGTCTCAAATATTTTCTAATATTTTGTATAAATAAAATGTACATCAAAAATATCTTTTGTACTTGTACCAAGAATCTGAAAACCATAAGTATTAATTGAAAAATAATTGTATCTATGAAAATGTTGGATTTTATACCTAATAATTGTATTTATAAAATATTAATCCTATTTGCAAAAGAGCTACAGTTATGGTGAAGTGTTTGGGATAGAGCAATAAAGGTGTAAACCCAGAATGTTGACCTAGAGTGTTAGAGGTAAGAAGAAAGAGTGGACGAAGTGCTTGAAATGGTAACGAGGGATCCAAGGTCATCCAAGGTTTCGAGTAGGTGTGCATGAATGTCTTTCTAGGATAGCCACGTAGAGTGAAGGGTTTAAAAAGATAAAGGAAGACAGATTGTGCGAGTGTCAGGACACATAGTTCAGAAAAATGTATCAGTCAAAAGTAAGAACTCTAGATTGAGAGAGAAAACTTCTGTCTAGAACAGTAATTTACAGTAAAATTTACTATTCAGATGAGAATGTTTGCCATTTTTGAAAATTTTCACATTTAATTGTTGTAGGGACCCAGAATGAAGATAGAAGACATATGGTAAGCATAGCAATCCACCCTAAAATTTATTATATGGACGTGATCATTTACTATTTTTGAAAATATCCACATTTAATCGGTATAAGAACCAAAAACTGAGAAGAAAGATCTATATTTAGCATAGTAATCTGGCCCAAAATTTATTATATGAACGTGAATATTTGCTATTTTTGAGAATTTTCATATTTAATCGTTATTAGAACCTAGACTCAAGAAAGAAGACGTATGATAAGCATAGCAATTCACCCTAAAATTTATTATATGAATATGAACATTTGCTATTTCTGAGGATTTTCACGTTTAATCGCTAGAAGAATCCAGAACCAAGGAAGACGTATGTTCAAGATAGTGATCTACCCTAAAATTTATTATATGGACGTGAACATTTGCTATTTCTGAGGACTTCCATATTTAATCGTTTGAAATGTTTCTTGATCATAAAAAGGAATTAAAACTGAATGATAGTGTAGGATATTTTTTGACTTCCCAGGTATAGAGGCCCCGTTAGCGTCTGGTGGCCAGACGAGCCTGGAGAAGTTGGGGCCAGGCCATGTGAGGTAGCCTCGCTCAACCCCGGTTTTCCCCATTGTAAACCGGGGGTGACGCGTCAGTGGGCACCTCTCGGGAAGGGTCCCCGCGTGGGTGACCCTTCGGAGAGCCTAACCTGAAGGAGGAATCCCTTCCACCCCAGAGCGTTACGTGGAGGGAGCTTTCTCCTCCTTCGGGGGAGACTCTTGCCTTCCAGACTGGCTTAAAAGGGCCCGCTCTGGAAGATAGGGGAGAGTTTTGAGATAGTCATTAGAGAGTTGAGGTAGTCCATGAGAGAGTTGAGACCGAGAGTTGTGATTGCGAGAGTTACGCGTTATTGAGAATCGAATAGAAAATACAGACTGCAGTGAATCTGAGTATTCCGAGGTACTCTCCAGCGAGTAGAGACTGTGTGACCCTACAATAGCATAAGGCTTTGATCTTCTCAATTGTGTAACATTTGTCTTAGGATTAAAGAACTAACTACGGACGCAATCACCAATGACTAACACACAAATGCGAGATATGTCTAGACCAAGGATAGACAAGCGACAGGTTGTAAACAAAGGACAAGACGAGGACTTCTGATTGGCCTGGCCACTGCTCGCTTTGACCAATGACTTCTGATAGAACAGCGGTCAGTTCCTGGCTTAAGCACATAAGGACATTACAATAATTCAGGACAGAATTCGACTCAAACATTTCTAAGGACCATTGCGTAGGAACAACACTATCCAGGTCGAATGCACTAAGAATATTTGATCGAACAATATACGTGCGATCAAAGGATATTTGGGGTAGAGTTACAAGTGTGAAAGAAGAGTGTTTAGATCGAGTGCGTGAGATTATCATCTACCGTTTTAAGGCGAGGATAAAGAGATCTGGAATTTTATAGGAATAGGTAGATGAAACAGCAGGGAAAATGGAGAATGTACTTGTGCAATGAAAAAGAATTCGTGTGTATTGGTGCTAAATGTATTATAACCTGTAGTCACATTTACATTAATATATTGATAAACAATTTACTCTCTCTCTTTTAAGGGTTATATTCTTGTAACCCAGATTAAAAAAATCAATCTTTTTTACATTTTATCAAAGTATATGTTTTCGAAAATGTCAGTGTAAAAGGATTCGCTTGAATTCATAAAATTAGCGAAATTATAAATGTTTAAAGTGCGGTATACAGCCATTGCACAATGAGTAACGAAAACTTGGAGGGTTGATTTCACCCCTTCAGTATGAAATATGGTCGATAAAAAAGAAATACGTGTTGAATACTTTTTTGAGAACTATGTTTAACATAAATATCATCGAAATCCTGTCTTTTGTAAGTAAATAGATCGTGGATAGATACATAGTTCGATGCTTAACCTATACATGCTATTTTACTCAATTATCATTCTTTTACACAATACTCATAATCTCACACATATAGCACTTTCAATAAAACTTATCTCATACAATGAAATTTATTGACTATATTGAGTATATTTAATGAATTTATTGGCTATTGAAATAGAGAAATGAAGTTTTTTAGTTTTCAAAGATGTTAATTCAAATTATCATAATTTGAACTTATGCTATTATGATTCTCAGCCCTCTGTTTAGGTTAAAATGTCAGGGATGTGAGAGAAGAATAGAGAGTAATAGAGATACTAGCATAAACGAGAATATTAATAGCCTTGATTGTTAATTTTGATGTTTTTGGGTGTAATTTATTGTTGGAAACGGTTGCATAGTATGGAAACGATAGAGTATTGAAGAAAGAAAAGATATGCATGAAAAATTATACATATCCTATACATAAAACACGCGTGAGGCTATAGTTAGTCGAGGTTAATCGAGGTTAGTCGAAGACAGCCGAGGTCGACCGAAGATGGCCGAAAACAACCGAGGACATTCGACGATAGCTGAAGGTAGCCGACGATAGCCGAGGTTAGCCGACGATAGTCGAGAACAGCCGACGATAGCCGAGGATAACCGAAAATAACCGAGAACAGCCGACGATAGCCGAAAATAACCGAGAATAGCCGACGATAGTCGAGGATAGCCAGAAATAGCCAAAAATAGCCAAAAATAGCCAAAAACAGGCGAGAATAGCCGAAGATAACCGAGGATTGTCAAGATTAAGCGAAGAATAGCCACAAAGTTGAGCACAACAACAGCCCTCATTAATAATTTGATTGATATCGATACTACTGATGACATTCGATTAATTCGATATCAAAGTACTCAATGGGAAGTATCGATACGTATCGAAATTTTAAGTACTTGGTATCAATTTTCGACAACGATGCTTCTCGAATTGATACTCACTTGATACCTTTATGAAGGTATCGAGGCCCATTTGATACTTCTATGAAGGTATCGATATCTGAAGTGAGTTTGATACTTGTAGGAAAATTTCAACACTCCTTTTGTATGTTTTGAAACTCTCAATACCCATTTGGTGTTTCATCGAAACATTTGTATTTATTTGATACTTAAAATAATTAATATAATAATAGCAATAATACTGAACTAAAGAAAATATTACACGAAATAAGTATCGATACTTTCACAGAAATGTCAAGTGAGTATTGATACCTTTATACAAGTATCAAATAAGTTTTGATACTATTTTATAAGTGTTACATGGATATTAACCCTTTGCACTCGAGAGATGAGCTTTAGTCACCATTTCATAAAATTTGGAAGATCGATATTAATTAATGTATCAAATTTAATGCAATGTAACAGTGTGCGAGGTATCAAAATTAAATAATTCTACAACTCTATTATTATACAATTCTTTATTTACTGTTCAAAAAAGTATCGTCAGCTTTTTAATAGAGAATCTTTGAATTTCCACTCTTCTCTAGCCAAAAGTCATTGAGTGCAAAAGGTTAATACTAGTGTGAAATATCAAACTGATATCGATATTTTCAGACAAGTATCACATAGGTACCGACACTTTTACAGAGGCATTAAACAAGTATCAATACCTTTATAGTACTATAGTATCAATTAGCTATCAATACTTTCATAGAGGTGTTAAATGAGTATCAATTTTTATGTAAAGTATCACACAGATACTGATACCTTCATACAAGCATCAAACATATACTAATACCTTTATACAAGTATCAAAAAGGTATTGATACCTTTATGCAAGTATCAAACAGATACTGATATCTTCATACAAGTATCAAACAGACACTAATACCTTCACAGAGCTATGAAACAAATACTGATACCTTCATAGAAGTATCACACAGCTATTGATATTTTTACACAAATATCAGACAGACACTAATACCTTCACAGAGGTATGGAACAAACACTACAGTACCTTCGTAGAAGTATCAAAGAAGTATAGATACTTTCACATAAGTATTAAGCAAGCATCGATACCTTTATACAAGTATCAAATAGGTATCGATACTTTCATAGAGGTTTTAAATAAGTATCAATTCCTATGTAAAATATCACATACATACAGATACCTACATACAAATATGATATAGATACTGATACATTCACAGAGGTATGGAACAGACACTGACACTTACATAGAAATATCAAACGAGTATATATACTTTTACAGAAGTATCAAATAGCTATCGTTACTTTCACACAAGTATCAAACAGATACTGGTACCTTCGTAGAAGTATTAATCGAGTATAGATACTTTCATAGAAGTATCAAATAGCAGTCGATACTTTCACAAAAATATCAAACAAATATCGATACACTTATATAAGTATCGAACAGGTATCGATACTTTCATAAAAATATCAAACAAATATTGCCATCTCCATAAAAATGTTAAACAGATATCGATACTCTGATATCAGACATCAATTCGCGTGCTAATATCGAACGGTATGTAAATTATAATCTAGTTACAATTTTGTTTTAATTATAAAATTATTTACTTATTAAATCAATGTCTACATTTGCTTGTCGACATTTCGTGGTCCATTTTCACTGATCTTCCAGAACTCCACTTAGGAACAGTTAAAACGCTATATTCCCAGAACATTTAGCAAGGACATCAGTGTGAAACCATGGTTACTGGACTTTGTGGAACTTTAATGGTTGTGATAGAAGTTTTAATTACTATAATAGACATTGTCATGTTGGCAAGCATTTGTTAGTAAATTGTTGTTTACTAAGTAATTCGAAACCATGTACTGTGTGGGAGTCTTAATAACTCGAGAACTGTGATTCAAGTGAAGGAATCATGCATTTGAAAGTGCAACATGGGTGTATATAAAATGTGATAAATGTGTTAAAGTCCACGTTGACATTGATCTATTACATTATTGTATTATTACATTAATTCTATATTCCATTATTATTATATTATTATAATAATATAACTTTGAAAAATCTTTTATCGTTATATTATATCATATTATTTTATTATTTAATATTTTTATTATTTTTGAAAACTTTATTTATTCAGATAATATTCATTGTGTTAATATTCATTTATTCAGATAATATTCATTTATAAAAAGATCAAAATGTCGTTCCATTTTTCAACATTTATTAATTTTTTGTTTAGTCTCATGTCAGTATTTCTCAGAATTTATAGCAACTCGGATAAGCTGCAGTTCATATTTATCCAACCATAATCAATTTTACATATGTGTATACATATTTTATGAATAAATATTTATAATTATAACATTTTAATTTATAATAATCATAAACATATTTAAGCATAAATTTTTGCCAATAGGATTTTTCATTTTGTATTAATAATTAACTATAAACTCTATTCTTCTATCAATCCTACTAAAAAATTTATCTTCGTCTATCAATTGTTAATTATGTAAAATATAAAACAAAATTCTAAATAAATATTAAATGAAATTTATTCAGAAAATACAAAATTTGTATACCACTGTTGAATAGTAATTTGTAACAGAGTATGTCATAACTTGTTAGTGGTGGATCATTGGATGACAGTTTTATTAACCAATCAACTGTAGATTAATTAGACATAGATGTTATTGTACTTACACCAATTTAATTACCCCTAGTTTCACTCTCCCAAAGCCCAAAATCTCTTAGAAGGTGCAATTAAGATAAATCATCTCGTAACTAAGGGCTTCAACAACCCTCTGTCCACCGAACAACTATAACACACAAGATTCCCTAAAATAGCTAAGGAAGTTGGTAGCATTACTTCCTTCCCTCAGATTGGTTGCGTGTCCCAGTATACTTGGTTCGAACGATATAACGGTGATCGTAAATTACTGCATTAAGTGGCGACCCCGATTACTACCGAAATCACACAGCAGATGCCGCTCGTGTGGCAGCAACTGCATTACCTACTTACCGACGCAGGTTGTTGGTCCTCTAGTAAAAGGGCCTTTAGACTACCGAATAAGATCTCGAGATTTCAAGCTGTGATTACGTTTGAGTTGTTGTCAATAAAACATTTTAATTTAGTTATAAAAGGTTAAAAATAGGACTCGATTTTCGAACATATAATTCTAACCTTACCTAAAGAGTATATTTTTCTTAAAGACGTCTGCAGTGTATTGCTGCAAATATTTAAGGGAGCAAATAGAATGAAATTTTGAAAAAATCGATTTCTTTTCTTTTTGTTTTAAATAGTACACTGTAATCATAAAAATAATATATCAAAGGTCCCAGCATGTAAAACAAATTATTTTTGGTCGTAAAGAAATCAAAACCGATTCGCGATCTTGAGTACAGTAACGCATTGGTAACTGTATATATCGACCAATTATTATGAAATTTTGCACATATGTTTATTATAACATTATTAAGCTTTGACGTTTGATTTTTTAAAAACTGTTAACAATTACAAAAGTTATTAACAAAAGACAACGAAATTTTTCGTAACAGTTCGATACATTAAATATAAATAGCTGCCATTTTGTTAATTTAAAAAAAAATTGAAATGTTCGAACATTAATGCTCAGAGAATATGTTATAGTTTCAAGTCTTTTTTGATTTTTCATGTCATTAATCCCATTTGGTTGAAATCTTGCACACCGGGAGGCCATATTGAAAAGAATTGCTTTAGAATGATGACGTCACAAAGCTAAATATGGCACCCTTTTTTGAAAATGTAGTATAGTATAATATGTTGAAACAAGTCACAAAAGCTTATATTAATTATTGATAATGAAATAATCACTATTCGTGATACAGTGTGCCATTTATTTTATATCCTCTTGTTTTTGTTTATAATTTCCTTGACACGAGCTTTGCTTTTTGTATTTTCCTTTCATAATAAATTCCTATTCATACTAATCACTACCCAATTTCTATAAGCATCGGTAACCACTAAATTAACATAAATCAAGCGATTACTTTTTCTCTGGTGTTTCTTCGAAGTATCGCTAATTTTCCAAGCTGTCTTATAACCTTAAAACCAAACAAAAAACGGAAAAATTTGTTAACTAACTTCAAATTTCATATAATTCGTTGATTATCACTTATTATTACTTCGTTATCACTGAATGTTATTTAATATATCGAACGTTTAAGAGAATTTTAGCTTTCCGTCAGCCATTGCTGGCAATATTCAACAATGGAAGTACCTATATTCCAAATAGACGTCACAGAGTACTAATTCACGCTCGAGTGCTATATTGTCACTTCGATATTTAAAATTAATGTTTCAGAGGTCAGAATGCTCGTAATTTAGTCTCGATTGATTTTACGATCGCGCTATATCGTTCGAATCAACCATAGTTTACGAGCAATCACCATGTCTGTCCCGTTACGAGTTTTCATTTTTAAGAACTGAGTTTACGATGCAGACACATTCCACGCTCTAATATTATTTGTATACATAAATTTAAATTCGCGAGCATACATAACCTCGTTCGATCTCCTTTTCAGTAGCTGATACGTTATAAATCAATCGTATATTGACCTAACGTGGATCAGTAGTCTAGTTGTTCATATGCTTCGTGTTACCTTGAGTCTATAAACATTCGAGCAATTGTAAATGGGTGCGAAGTGTCCAGACAGAATTAATTCCTTACCCTAAGTTCCGATGACGAGTGCCATAATCAACAACACAGTCGGTCACACGAGCCATTTCAAGAATAACACGTAATTGGGACAGAAAGACATAGGTGAAAATTAACCATAAGTTTGATTAATGAAAATAATCATTGGACGTTGCAAAAGCACGTCCAATTACCATTTTTCTGGATATGTAAATTACTAATTCCCTTGACGAAATAAACGCGCAGGTATCTTCTGTATGTTCAACGAAAATCTTCGAACTGATTCCTCTACTATTGGTCACAGGTCACTTTAACACCCAGTCTAAATTTTTCTCAACCACTTGCGCTAGGAAGACGTGCCACGCACGTCGAGAAGCTTTTGTTCCCAAATCGCCAGCAACGTGTACACCACGTCGATAGGCATTCATCGCAGAAATAAAAATGACGTGGGCTGTACGTTGGCTAACAACCAAATCGCTCATTTCTCGAGCTACAGAATGCACAGCGTTGCATAGTGTCATCGATATCTTGGAAATATTTCAGAATCGATGCAGTATCTCGCGACGTCAATGTGACACCTTACCACGTGTTATACTGTAGCATAACCGCAACCGTGAGTTTATTGGTAGCGCAAGTGGTTAAAACAGTGATAAAATTGTACGGGTGTAAAATAAATATCACTAACCAAACTCTCGTTCGAAAACTGTTGAGGTTCTGATGAAGCGTGGCACGATCAACAGATCAAGAAAGTCAGTCACGCGGGAGCCATTTTGTACTAACGTGGTGAAAAATAACACGGAACTTAGACAGAAAGACATTAACGAAAATTGCTCAAGAGTCTAACCTGTGTTGTTCACGACCTCATCTACAAACTACGTCTCTCACCCGTGAAACTCATGTTTGACCCGATTTCCTTACCACGAGCCTCATACGATATTGTAGGCGAAGCGGCTAAGCTTCTGATTGTCTGCCTATAATCTGTCCAACGAGACGAGATACTGGAAGCGATAACTGCACGTGATGAGTGCATGATCAGATCAGGATCAATTTCACAGCACCCGGACCCAATGATTACGTGGAACATCTCTTGGCTCAAAAATATCGAAGAGTTGGAATGAAATCGAACGATTCCAATTGAGCCAAGCGACTTGAAAGAAGAAATATAGCGTGAATTCCAAATGTTCTTTCAAACTGATCGGAAATAACTGAACAGGAGTCATTCCTGAAGCTGAAGAAAATAGACCAATAACTGCAGATCACTTATCTCTTCATCTAGTGTTAATGTAAGCACTGTGTGTGGTCCTAGGTCCCAAGTTAAGTGGGGGACTGTTTTATATCTTTATTGTTAGTGTCCCTTGACTCACGGACACTCGTTGTCACCCGGCCACCACTTGGGTGAACCTTAGTAAGAGTCAATAAATCTATCTTATAAATCAAACAATGGGCATAGTGGCTCAATTTGTTTAAACATCCACCACCACTGAAAGACGTCGAAGCTAATACACGTCCCCAATATTATTCACAACCAATAGGAAGACACACATTCACTATTTACATTTTACACCAATCAATCAGAACACATGAGAATTTATAAACCCACTGAGACTGGAGTCGTATTGAAGGAGAGTTCTCCTTCAAATCTAAAGAAGACAAGACAACCATCATGATCAAAAAATTCTACCTCGAATCTAAAGCAGTTTTAGGAGGATTAACTGCTCTGGAGATTGGGAACTCACTTTTATATGTGCAAGGGGCACGTATCAGGGAACGTTCTCGATGGTTCTGGTCTTCCAGAACCTTGATCTGTGGCACGTGCACCATCGCCTTGGCATGTGTCCGATCGTCTTTTCTCTTTGTGGGAGTAGGCGTCGCTGAACGCTCTCGATGGTTCCGATGTTTCTAGAAACGTGATCCGTGATACGTTCCCCTGCGCGATTTTTGACTGGCCATTGAACATTCTCGGTCTTTCGAGGCTACCACACAGTCAAAACAAACCCATCACGATCAACTCAGCGCCAGAGAACAGTCGCGCATCAGAACTCTTTAGTTTAACCATCATTAAGTCTAGCACAATTAATTTAGAGTAGGTTGCATTACTGCAACATTGTCGTACCTTCGTAATAAGAGTAATAAAAGGAAAATTCGAAGATTATAACGGTAAAAGTAGAAAATAGTTCAACGATATTTACGATATTTATGTTACACTTATTGGAGATATGGACCGTGGTGGCGCTAGTGAGTTAACATTGTCGCATCCGCGTAACGGGCCTTACAACTCCGTCAAACTTCGGACGTGAGAGTTGCAGTATTCGGAATGCAACACATTAGGATCACATTTCTTTGGATAGATCTTCCACCTGGCAAGAAAATTTTTGCAGATGTTTGGGGTTCGAGAAGTACAGATGTAAAACACTGAAGAACATGTGATGGGAGAGCACGAAAAACTCTGCAACAGGTGAGAAGATGGAATCCTTGCAAGCCTAGAGACGTTTGATGGATGGGTGTATACTAAGCTGTTCGTGATCAAATTGTGTCAGTTTATTGAGAATCTAGCCCTTCGCACTCGAGAGGTGTCCTTCAGTCACCAATTGATAAAATTTCAAAGCTCGATATTAATTAATATATTAAATTTAAAATAATGTAACAGTGTGCAAAGTATCGAAATTAAATAATTCTACGTGTTAATTAGTATACGATTTCTTATTTATTATTCAATAAATATTATCAGCTTTATAGCAGAAAATTTTTCATCTCGTAGCCTTCTTTAGCCAAAAAATCGTCGAGCCCAAAGGGCTAGTATTTACCATATTTAAATCGTCGATTCGTATTCTAACCTCAAATTTAAAACTGACGAGATAGATGATGCAACAATATTCGATGCTGTTATTCAGAAATATACTGCATTACATGTTTCTTCCAGATGAGATTGATTAGTAAATAAATGCATGAGTGACAGTAATGAAAGTGATTGCTATGTTTTATAGTTGAATGTATTTTTCTTTTTCTTTTTTCATTTTTGGAGTTTGAAGAGTGATGAATCTAAAAATATCTTTGCAATATTATCATAATTATCACAATAAAAGTAATATATTTAGGATATTGCAAATTTATAGGGTTACAGATAAGAATTTTTCTTGATATTTTTTTATATTATTGTTAATACTTTATATCTTTTTAATAAATTAGATTATTTCAACTGTTTGGATACTATACTAAATTTTATTAAAAAATTGGTGCTTTATTAATAAGTAGTGTATTACCTATATACTCTATACAATTAAATATTTGATATATAGCATACAAATATTACTTTCAAAAGTATATATAAACTGTGAAATATAATGTGACCTTCTTTACATACAATAAAAATAATTCACGTATAGTTATTTTCATAAATATATTTTATCATCTAGTAAAACTGTTATTGAATAATAAAAAGGACTTTTGGAAGATATACAGTTACATATTTGTAACGTAAGGAAGGTTTTAAAGGATTTAAAAAATTCTAAAAACAATTAAAAATCTTAAAAATATCTAAGAATCTGATAATAATTGAAATTTCCTTGTCAAATTATTTTTTAAAGGAACATTTAAAACGGACACGTTTGAGAATGTATTTTCACTTTTCCTGAAATCTAAAATGCTCAAAGAGCATTTGCGATTAGTTGTCTTGTAACTATAAACTATAGTAATTCGTTACCCAACTAAACAACCATAATACATAAGATTTAGCGAGAAACAGCGAAGCAAGTCAGAAATAACTCGTTTTCTTTTTTTCAAATTTGTTGCCTCTCTCTTCTTATATGAGTATTTATTATATCCAAAATATAATCCATTACATTTACAGAAAACATTATGTAATATTGATAACTATGTAATAGCTTCTATTAATTATCGACCGTTTTTAATAAACATATTTCTTTTAGTTATGAGTTTTGTAAATTTTTTGAACCTCAATTTTCTTGTTTATTAATTCTTTGATTTGTATAAAATAATATTTTCTGAACCCAATCACCGTGTTATATGGGGAACACTTATGTATACATGTGCATATGTGCTTTGATCAATCCAATCTAAGTATTCTATATATTATGTGCATATACCTATTTTAAACCAAAATACATTCTCTCTATTGGAATAATTTTATTCCACATAAATCATCTATAAATTAATTATTCCAATTGTAATTTTTATAATTACATTGATATACTGTTAAATTCGAACTAAATTATAATTTAATTAAAATTTTTACAACATTAGAATAAATAAAATCAATGTCCCATTTAATGTTAGATCCCCAGTAACGAAAGAACCCATTTCAAATCGATATCGTACGGCACTGATTAATGCTTGGGTGCCTTATTATCTCCTAAATATCTCGAATTGCAGTTTCAAAAGTTGGAACACTCGTATCTTTCGATTCGCCTGATTCAACGAGCACACTGTAATAATATTCTTCGTACCACCCATAAACCGACTTTCACTGGAGTGAAAATCATTTCGATAAATATATTATACTAGGTCATGTTAAATTATGCTATGGTGAAATGCGTGATGGCCTGAATACAGACACTATTACACTCGTCGTGCCATCGGAAAAATTAATGGAAACAATGGACAAAGATGGCGTGGGGAGATCACGCCATGCAGAAGTGACATCTGTCGTCAAGTAATCCAACTATGCATATATCGATCACAGCAATTCATTCGATATATCCACGATCTCGTCCGCGTACATAAAAGGATGAAATTAGGTTATGGCATGAGAAATTTGAATTACTATAATTATTCTTATATACATACGTTTATGTATATATGTTTACGAAATAATGATATATGAATAAATTAGTCTGGCTGATTAACTTTATGTCGAAATTAATGAAGAACTGACTAAATAAATTCATTTGCAATTTGATAAATGGATCTTCATTTAAAAATTCGTTTCTACTGTACATATATATGTAACTAATAATATATACTCGAATATATAGTATACGTATAATGATAATTTTATTATAAGCTATTATATTAAAAATCAGGTGTACCAAAATTAATAAGATTACATATATGTATATATAATTATATATACATGGTATGTAATTTGAAAAGTAATACATTTTTTTATATTTTCTGCGATTCAAGTACACAACGTTTTTCAAAATTTTGAAATGACAATTCAAGAAATGGAGGATAAGAAATTATTTTAGAAATCAAAATCACGGGAATTGACATATATAGTGTAATTTAAAAAATCATCTACCTTCCCTATTTTTTATATCTCAATTAGACTCATTTTTCAAAATTTTTGGGACTAACCTAAGGGAAAAATCATATACGTACATGTATTATAATATTTCTGAAAACTGGATGTTTTTTAATAAAAAAAAATATTTAGTGATAAAGAAACTAGTGGTATAGAATAAAATAAAACAATAGAAAATTGCTATGTCGAATAACAATTAGAAATTTTGGTTATATTTTTGCACTAACCTACACAGGGCTTTCATCAAGCAAACATTGATTTTACAGCTAATATATTTAACTCGCTATCTCGGGACAACATAAATAAATATGTAATGCTCGCAATTCTTAAGGGATACCTTAAGAAAGCTATGTACCTGTCATTGTATTTCCTGTGCCGCAGTAGAAGTGAAAGCATCAATTAATATCAAGTCCTCTTTAAACATTTCACATCAAAAGACTGATACCAATTGATAAATTAATCAAAGTACACGTTTCTAACGTGAATATCCATAGTTATCCACATTTTGTACTAATCACATCTTTCATATTCACAACAGCCATAATGAATTCCAAATACTCTCATCTATCATGCTATGTGTCGCATATCAAATAAATAACAATTACAGGGGAAATTGCAAAATTTGTTACGAGCAATTATATGATCCAGCTGATATGAGATATTTGACCATAAAAATAGCACTGACGTATTGATCATCATGCACTTTAACATGCAACTTAACATGCAACCTCGCATGCAATTTAAATGCATTGACTCGAAAAGAAAAAGAAAATAATAATAATAAAAAAATTTCGTTTTACAAGATAATATTAGTTTTATAGAGTATAGATAATAGTATTATATTAGTATTATACTATAAGATTACAATTATAGTAATTAAGTATTATTTATTTAAATAATAATAATGATAATAATAAAGAAATTTCGTTTTCCTTTACAAGACAATATTGATAGTTATTAATTAATATTTTAAGATTATAATTATAGAAATTAAATCACGAAATAATAATAATAATATTTATTTAATCCCGAAATAATAAGAATAATAATAATAATAATGATAATAACAAAGATATTTCGGTTTTATTTACAGAACAATATTAGCAGTTAATAATTTATATTATAAGATTATAATTATAGTGATTTGGAAATTTTTATGTCATTATTAATGTTTTACTATTTTTACTACTTTTAAACAGTCGAGTAATGTATGTTCTTGGTTTTATTGAAAAATTGCTGATTTGTTAATAAATGATATATTGTATATATTTTTTATTTATTTTTATGCTAATATTCTAATAATTTATTAAATAATTCTTATTATTACATTGATTTATATAATTATATTAGTATTATATTAGGAAATATTTATATTAATATTTTACATAAAATCATTTTATTAAATATCATGCTTAGTAGATTGGTCTGTTTGTTACTGTACCTAAACAAATTATTTTTGCTCATTCGATTATTCTACTTTTTTACGTAATTGCATTTCATTTTGTTATGTCTTGCTTACATTAATTTATTCGCATTAATTCCTTCAGCGTACCATTCATTGTTTTCCTATCAATTTACATGCTCCCATCATTCACAAATTCAGATCCTTCTATTAGTTTGGACTTATCGTACTAAGCACCTGTCTTATGGTAATTCATTCCCGTTACCTGCTTCATAAATAATTGATTTCGTGGTGACTATATACAGGGTGGACCATGAAGCACGACCTCCTCGATTATCTTCAATTATTTAATTATTGGAGAAGCGATACCAAATTTTGTTACTGCAAATGGTAGAATGTGAGAGAATAACAAGAAGATAATGACACTTGATTTTTGTCCAGTTAACCGTGTTATTAAGGACGAAGAAAAAATTAACTCACATGGAGAGTGCAAGTCCTTTGGGTCGTGGATTCAGTTAAAACTTTGCAGGTTTTGTAGACTTAGCCATTAAATTCAAGAAAATGTACCATTATAAGGGCAACTACTCGATAATTTTTGAGATACTTATGATTAAAGCTCTTTTATTCTTAATTAGAAATTTCTTCCGAATAGTTATCGATAGTTATCAAGTGGCATTGTGGTCTAACGGCAACATCCGAAAATTACCACCAGTGTGGGAATTTTCGGATATCGTCACTAGGCCACAACGGCACTTGGTAAATATTGTAGGATACCAAAAGGAATCGCGAATCGGCTATTGCCAACGAAAACAAATTGTAAACAGATCGATATCTTCTAGAAGCAAATCAAAAAGTTATTCTATATAACAAAATTAAGTTGCGCGACTCCTCTACGGGGAGGTGAAGCGTAGGTTAAGGAAAGCATAAAAGCGTGGTCCTTGACAACCAAAACAGAGTCCTTAGAAATAGGTTGTGACCAGCACGAGCGTGAGTCGCTTGGTGTTGGAGAGAGAGTTTTAACCCCTTGACTACGACAGATTTTGATAAGCAACGGCCGTACCATACGGCAGGAATTGAGTTACGATGTGCGCCATTTTTGTGAAAACAAGCGCCCTCCGTGTCAGAAAGCTAAACTACGCCGAGCGCCTATAGGCGCCCTCCGTGTCACAAACGAAAAATTTCTAAGCGTCCATAGGTGCCCTCCTTATCACAAACGTAAAATTTCTAAGCGCCTATAGACGCCCTCCGTGTCACAAACGCAAAATTTCTAAGCGTCCATAGGCGCCCACAGTAGCCAAGGGGTTAAAAGAGTGCGCCTTTGTGTGTTTTCGTTATCTTGGTGTTCTTTCCCTGAGTTTTCCCTAAGTTAAATCAGTTTACGAGTTTTGAGTTTGTGTTATCGTGTTCTTGTTCTTCCGTCAATTTTCGCTGTCTTAAGACCAGTTTCACCATCCTACAATATTCGAAATAAATCTGTGATTAAGGCAATAATAAAACTCTAATCATAAATATCTCGAAAACTATTGAGTAGTTGCCCATTATAATGATATATCTTCTTGAACTGGATGATTGAATCTACAAACCTGCAAAGTTTCAACTAAATCTATGACCCGTAGGACTTGCTTTACAACTCACTAACAACTCAGTTTCCAACAACTAACCACTTACAACTAAAACTGTCTACACCGAACTGTTTACAATGAAGTGTCCACAAGGAACCGTCTACCAAGAACTGCATCCCGACCACTCTTAACACTAGAACTGTCACCTCAGTCAAAATGACTGGTCCGAGAATTTTCCTTTTTGCAATCACCGAACACATACACCTGCTTTAAGAATAAAATTGGTATCAACTCATATTAACCCATTTGCATCATAGCTCTACTTAAGGTGCCGTGTTCAGGCATCAGCGACGTTCAACTGACGACTAGCCAGTATCACCGCGCGCGTATCAGCACCTACTCATAATGGCAGTTAAAAGGATTTTCACGACAAAAGTAAAACTTGTTAAGAATATAATGAACCGATGTAGATGAGATGCTCACAAATGGGATGAAACGTGATCTGTGGCATATGAAGAGTATTCAGCAACTGGTAATGGAAAAAGTCAGCTCGCGGATTTTTCCGCGCTCGGTGATAGGCGACAGTCGTAGCTCGCGGAATATTCCGCGCTCGGTGATAGGCGACAGTCGTAGCTCGCGGAATATTCCGCGCTCGGTGATAGGCGACAGTCGTGGCTCGCGGAATATTCCGCGCTTGGATGCAAATGGGTTAAGAAAGAACTGTAATCAATATATTCACTCTTATTCATCGTACCGCTGAAATTACTATAAAAGATCGGTAGTTCTAGTGTTAACCTTTTTTTATATATCTTTCCCACATGCACATGTTTTCTAAATGCCTACCCCAATATGACCAAATATGGTGCTAAGGGTCTGACGCATCGCCCCGGGGTTTTCCAACCAACCTGGCCTTCGAACCCTCGGTGACTTTTCGTCAAGCTACGTGTACACGGGGTGGAAAAACCTGTTATACTATAATATAGTATGTCATTCTCGACCCTATTGTATATCGGTCTTCATCTCCTATCAGCTAAATGAATTTTTTCTCCGATCTCTTTTATCTGTCTCTGACACTGAGCGAACTGATCGAATAAATCAGGGTTTAACTGGCAAGGCACGTGTTACTTTTATCTAATTCCATCCTATTCTTTGGAACAGTATTAATGACGGATCAAGTCACATCGTTTGACAGAACATTCTCTTAAAGGGAATAAATGAAGAGAAATAAATAAACTGACATATTCAATAATTTTTATTTTATTTCTTTTTCTTATTTCTAAAAATATATAGAATTGTTGAAATTGTAAAACATATTCACATTTAAAATTGACGAATTGATACCTTAAATGAATATTCGTTCAAAATGTGGTACTTTGAGGGTTTATGTACGGGGTGTACAAAAATTACGTATAGGGACACACAGGTAACCCTTTGCGCTCGACGATTTTTTGGCTAAAAAATGGTACGAGTTGAAAAATTTTCTGTTATAAGGCTGATGATACTTTTTGAGTAGTAACTAAGAAATTGTACAATTATTTAATTTCGATATCTCGCACATTGTTACATTATTTTAAATTTGATATATTAATTAACATCGAGCTTCGAAATTTTATCAAATGGCGACTGAAGGGCGCCTCTCGAGTGCAAAGGGTTAAATTCTGTGCAACCTAATTCTTCTGCAACCTAATCTGCTTATCGAGAATGAAATAATAGGTATACGAATATTTTTGTATATTTTGTGGCTAGAAATGAATACCAATATCTTCCACGTTTTTTAACAGTTAACAAGTTAATATATTTAGATAATAATATTTATATCTAATAAGAAGAATTTTATAAAAATTTAATATTCTATAATAGAATAACAATTCTAAATAAACTATTTTAAACATGAAGATTGACTCTATCTTGAAAATTCTTTCCTCTCTCTCTCTCTCTCACTCTTATTAACACATGTTTACATTCTCACACAACACATTCTCACGTAACTGTTTCATTCTGGCACATTCTTCTAAAAATTTTATTAACAACATTTGTTAAGCCTTGGAATGTCGTGCCGGTATTT
>NW_016914133.1:67148-96624 GCF_001483705.2 Eufriesea mexicana | reverse complement strand
GCGGGTGGCCCACCAGCAACCCCCTTTGAGGGAGAGGCTTCCTCCACCGGCAGACCTGGTCGCGGAAGACGGTCCTCCCTTCTTTGGGGGCATCTGATTCGCGGACCGAGGGCCCATCCTCGGTCCTGTCAACCACCAATGAGAAAACCGATTTCTCTTTGGAAACCATGGGCTCCGAAAGATCGTGCATCGCACAAGTCAGTTAGGTCAGTACCAGTCAGTCAGTAAATAACATTCAGAAGAGTTATCCGAAACAACTACATAAAATACAGTCCACTATAAACACAACGTTCCTCAAGAAATTTGGTTCGTCATTAACCGTCGCCAATTGAGGATGACCTATTGACGATATACAACATTCATACTAAACTCCACTCGCACATATTATATTTATATCATCCCAAATGGCTTCCACTTATTCTACCTCATTCCCATTCGCACATATAAAATCGACACTCGCACTCTCATAAAACCAACACTAACACATCTATGTTATTATATATTATATACGCGTATTTTTCTATTTGAATGCATATCTCACGTAGCAAAACTCATTCATGATATCGAATGTTTATAAATAATAAAAGTTAATTTTATATCGAAAACATCGATTGTAGGATCTATAATGATTAGGCATTTCTGGTTTTACGGAATAACCTGATGAATTTGTGCAGTGACTACATTTGTATGTATATATTGTCTATGAGTAAGTTACAAAGTGCTAAGTGTTAAGTGTTAATTTTTAAATAGACGGCACTGCCTTTGAATCCACTAGCAAACGAGTCACTCTGTATGTCCTTGATGTTGTCACGGGAAAACTCACAAGATTTTTAATAAAATAAGTTTATTAAAAAATATACACTCAAGAATTCGGCAGAACGGTGGTCACGATAATTTCATCGGTTTTTCTGGGTCTTTATATATTTTTCCAAGAATGGAGGTGATGATGACCTTAGTCTTAGTCGTGGTTTGACTAGGATGTTTTCTGTACTTTGGAAATGGTGAGTAACGGGGTTAATTATTTTGAATGCGGTGGCTATGTACGTTTCCTGAGTCAGTAATGTAAATAAGGGCCTCTTTGCAATGTGTTTGACACTTGTGTCCTACCACGCTATGTATAGCAAGTTTACAAATTATTGGAAATTCAATATCATTTTTGAACTCTAGAACTATCAAAGGGGTCAAAATGTCTTGTTATAGACATTTTATTTCTGAAAACATAAATTTCTGGAAACATATAGCAGCTTTAGATAAAATTATGAGTGACTTCTATTTAAGATACAAAAGTGACAATACGTAATTATTTATATTCGTTATACGAATTAAATTAATTTAATTAAATTAATATGTTATTAATTAATTATTCATTAAATTAATAAATTAAATAAATATTAAACGTAACCTAACTCTGTAAACCTGGTACACCGTGTAAATAATACATCCTATAACATTGACATATCAATGTATTTTTATATTTTTATGTAACATTTGCCCTTTGACAGATAAATTTTAGATGCGTAATGTCCACTATACTGTACTACGATTATTAATTCGAATGCAATATTTAATATAACACTTTTGCGCAACGACCGTTCTTTGAAAGATAAATTTCAGATATGACATATTCTATATATATTCATTTAATCGTTAATTACAATATTTAACGCGTCATAATTACGTACGTATTAATTACGGTATTTAACATACTATAACTTGTATACATATTTATATTCGTAATTATATTATAATTAATACTTGTTTGAAATTGTTGTTTTACACCAACTCGGGCAACATGAAGTAAAATCACAGAAAGTGACAAATTTTAAATGAGCATTCAGAAACAAGGTACGCACTATAGTATAATAAAAACGAGTTTCGTGTATGAATAACAGAAAAAAAAATTTGTTCATACAAACAAGTAAATTCAGCTTACAGGCAAAAGTGAAAAACAGTTAGGTGACTCACTCTATATATTCAATTCATTTTCACACAGAACTTGCAATTAGTGACTCTAAGGTCTATAAAAAGGAAAGTGCGGTTAGCGTGACAAATTAAAACCGATGATAATAAGTGTGAGTGACACCTATATATCATATAGGTGTACGAGTGTTTAACGAGAAATGCCATAAAGGCAATTATATCCAAATTTGTTTATTACATCTTTTATAATATATGTTAAATATATTTATTATGTCATTTTGCCATAGTTTTATTTAATTACATTGACAAAAAAAAATTTATAGAACTAGAAGTAATTATGGTAGCTAGTATCAGTGCTTGTAATGTCACAATTCCAAAGAATTCTAATTTATAAAATTCTAGTTCATTAATTGGGTTACAAAATATATGGTTTAAGTACGTTTATTTATTAAAAATAAAAAGGATGGAGGAAAGTAAATCCTGTATATCTAATTCTGTTTTACACGATTGATACGTTCCCGAAAAATACGTGTAAAAAAATATATTGCATCTATGGAAAAATAGAAGATTGGTTCCAGTCCCAAGAAATCAGCAAAAATAATACAATAAACCATGAGTTTTCATGTTAGCATCTTAAACATTTTATTTCATAAAGATTGCACATGTATCGTACAAAGTAAATTATCATTTGAAAACGAAAAAAACATGTCACTAATTCATGAAGACAAAAATTAGGCAAGATAATACGAGTTACACGTAAAAAGATTTTATTCGTTGTCACTTTCTGACAATAAACGCATACGTTTGCGTAAGACTGCGATATTACTGCTATCGCTAGAAATGTCTTGGTTATCGTCTTCGTGCTCCATTGGTGAAATTCTTTCTGTAATCTCTTGAACAAAATTAGGACTAGCCTCCTGTGGTGCCAATGTTTCAGTGGATTTAAGAACCAATTCGGTAATTAATCGTTGTGTTTGTGTTTTGGCTAGGCCAAAAATTTCGGTCGATCGTGTTAAATCAAAATCGTGTAAAAGAAGTTCGTGTAAAAACAGAATTGGGTGTATTTTCATGAAGAAAAAAGAGAAACGATGCAATTTAACTAATTGTTAATAAGTAGGACTGATGTCTAAGATCTTCATGAGCAATATCTCTAAATTAAAATTATTTTAAAGACACCAAGTGCTTTTTTTCTTTTTATAATTTCAGATATAAGAATTAACCCTTTGCACTTGATGACTTTTGGCTAGAGAAGAGTAGAAATTCAAAGATTCTCTACTAAAGAGCTGACGATAACTTTTTAAGCATTAAATAAAGAATTGTATAATAATAGAATTGTAGAATTATTTGATTTCGATACCTCGCACACTGTTACATTGCATTAAATTTGATATATTAATTAATATCGATCTTCCAAATTTGATGAAACAGCGACTGAAGCTCACCTCTCGAGTGCAAAGGGTTAAATCCATCTTTAAATTAAAAGAAATTCGTGATATATGAGAATTCATAAGGATACACGAGTTTTTCGAGTGGAAAATATTAATGTTTCCCCTAGCAGGCAAGCCTGTCCACATAAATAATTCACGAATGCACACAGTGACAATGTTCACAGCAAATCTCACATACCGCGGATGCCTAGGGCAAAGTCTGCATGTAACACGAGTTAACCACATACCCTACAGAGTAGCCACATACTCGCTGCAATGACCCTAACCTGTTTGTCCTCTTTCCATATTTTCGTTTATGATTCTTGCCTGCACACTGATTCGTCCACCATTCTTTCATTTGGTAATCAACGTCTCTGACGACTCCATAATTCCATAAACTGCGTGGTATCACGATGTACATACGTGTTCTCTGAAACTACCTAAGCTATGACCTATCCCACCAGGTTTACTTCTAACCTTCTCCAACTTTTAAAGCTCATGACATTTCCCTCGCAACAGATCTGAACTCCAAAAGTCAGCCTGTGTCGACGACTGTACCCAGTGGCGTAAATAAAATTGAAAGTTCGGGAAAAGTGATTTACCAGAATTATTAATTTCGCGTGATGTGGTTGTAATATCTTTGGAACCTTCATAGGAAAATAAAAAATATTATCGATAAAGCAGTGCAAGCATTGTCTAGAAAGTAATAACAATAGAAAGAACGTGAATCAAATTACCAAATTAATTAACAGAATTTTAAAGGAAATGTAATTATTACTTAATCTGTATTATAGTTATTAATATAATATTATTATTAATAATGTAAAATTACTTTTGGTAGAGAGTAGAGCCTTCAAAAAAGGAATTCATTTTATAATGTATTCAAACATAGAATTTTTAACATCTCGAAACAAAGCAAATATGATCTAAGCCACTGTTATAGTGTGGTAATGGTTAACATAGATTTTGAATATATATGTGTTGATATAATAAAGGAGCGAAGTCTGTAGAAAGGTATGAGTGGAAGAAGTATGCATGGGGTACCAATATCTAATGGATTCAGGTTATTTAATTTTTATATTTGTCTCATTCAAGTTTTACATTTAATAGACCAATTTTTGTTTTTCAAATTTCGTAGATAATATTATGAACCAAATTCACTATTTTCACCATACCCTAGGACGATGAAAACCTGATTCCTGAATTTTTTAATATGTTCCAAAAGTAAAAGAAAATTATATAACGTAGAGTTAAGGATAATAATCCTTCGACATAGCCCCACGTGTGAGGCCTCAGTGTACCCTTCCAAGGAGTACCATTACTCCAAAGCAGTGTTTCTCAACCTTTTTCGTGACCATGCTTTGTATATTACTAATGACGTAAAATCATTTTGAAAATTTCAGTCTAACTGCTCGTTTTCAATCCTTAACCCCTTATACTACAATAAGGAGTTTATTTCTGTGGTAATGGTTACATAGATTTTCGAATATATATGTGTTGATATAATAAAGGAGCGAAGTCTGTAAGAAAGGGATGAGTGGGACAAGTATGCATGGGATGCCAATATCTAATGGATTCAGGTTATCGTGATAAATGAGTATGCGTGTAATGAATGAGGTGTGTGTGAATTGTGTATGTTCATGTAACGTATGAAAGTAGAAAGAACAAACCAGAGAGATTGGGCATAGGTCAGTTGTAACTGAGTTGTAATAGTGAAAATAGGTGTGAGCATGTGATTGCGAGAAATTAATTGGATTTATACTTAATATTTGTGTTTGATCATTTTTTTGTAATTAAATAAAGAATTGTTCCTATTGTTATTCGTATTTCATCCACCACTGACAATAGTTGCCGGAATAATTATGAAAAATAAGGCATACGAATTTTCCTTATTCGTCAAGATGTCAACATCTGTCATGGTTAAAGTGTCTGTGAGAGTTTCGAGAGGAAGTTAGATGATTCCATTATTCATGTGTCATCTGAGTAATGCATAGTACACAGATATTAATCATCTATGACGTTAAGATTTATTATAATATTGACATCTCTTATGGCAGGTATCAATTCATCGGTGTTAGAAATTGAAAATGGATATAAGGTTGATTTAGGCTTGTTAATGGGCTCAAAACCAGTATCACCTATTCAGAAAACCTTAGCATTTGAAATTTTACAGCACACAGGTAAATAAACACAAAAGTATACTCCATTCGACGAGAATTGACAGGTATATTACAAACAAAATGGTCATATGACCGATGCTAGGTTGCAGATAAGGGACTACTGAACGTAGAAGCTCAGGGTCGACTTTTAATCCTTTACACTCGACGATTTTTGGCTAGAGAATAGTAGAAAATCAAAGATTCTCTATTAAAAAACTGACGATACTTTTTTGAGCAGTAAATAAAGAATTGTATAATAATAGAATCGTAGAATTATTTGATTTCGATACCTTTCACACTGTTACATTACATTAAATTTGATATATTAATTAATATCGATCTTCCAAATTTTATGAAATGGTGACTGAGGGTCACCTCTCGAGTGCAAAGGGTTAAAAGTACTAAACAGAGGCGTTTGCGTACAAAGCTAGCCACAATTTGTCTCAAAATGTTCGATCTCTCACGCCTGGATCAGACCCTGGCCTGATGTTTCAGTTTTGGTCTAATCGCGCGTCGTTGATATGCAGTTCCTGTTTATATTTCCTGCCAATTCTCGTTAAACGGAGTACAGTCGCTGCACACATACGTCAGATTATCCTGTAAAGCCAGAAGACTCCTGTTGCGACGTTTAGTAGTGTTTAGATGACAGCATTGCGTTCAGAATTACCCCGAATAAGCGCCTCTTACTCTGCAGACGGTCTAGGTTTATGATGGCCACAAAGTTTGGGAAATTAACTTCAGCATATCGTAGTATCTAGATCATAGATCACATCTCCTATACTTCGTTTAACAAGAACTGACTGGAAGTATAAACAACTATTGTAGCGTTCTATTTATCGAATCCCTTCGATGTCCTAGAACGCTTATCACGCGACAAATTAATATTGCGCGACTAGTTGTAATAATAAGGATCCAGAGTGTGTAGTCAAAAGAGAGCGTTTATTTACAGAAAAGTATAGAATAGTTATAACGGAGACGTTGAACTTTCTGCTGTAAGTCCTGTCTCGTCGTGTTCAGTCCGGAGTTTTGTCTAGTTCAGTTCTGATTGGGTAAAATAGATGTTGGTGGTGGAAAGGTAAATAGTTTTAATTGGACAGAGGGTGTGACATAAGGACCTTTGGCTAAGGAGTAGGAAACTGTCAAGGAGCCGATTTTTGATGGTCGATGACGTGATTTATAAGTGGTGTCCGTCCGTCGCTTGTTGGGTCTGTCACAAGTGGGTCCCATCTGTCGAGTCTGGTACTTGTAAAAATTCCTAAACTTCCGCCTTTACCTTTACAACTTAATCCGCTAGAACGGCGGTGAGGCACATCTATCCTCCGGAATTGCAGTCGCAATATAAAATATATTGTAAACCGCTAGGTCTGTTAAAAGTGTAAGCCTTAGAATAAAAGTCATGATATAAACACGCTCTCACGGACGGAACAACTATGTTAGATTGAACGCATGATCAGAACTTGAATACCTGTATCTGACCCCTGCACATAAGGAAAGTAGCAGAACTCGTATACAGGACATACTTCATAATTCGTCCTTGAACATCGATGTTTGGCTGTAATCATCTGAAGCCATAGCATTGATCATGTGAACGTTTTGTTTATATTTTCTGCCTTTTTTCGCTGAACGGAGCATAGGTGACAAGACCGCGTAAGCTAACCTAACTCTGACTAGAGAGAGGGCAGCAACTAGGAATAAAAGGATTGCGATAGAAAATTATTGGAACCTGACTGTATATCGTCAATAGGTCGTCCTCAATTGGCGACGGTTAATGACGAACCAAATTTCTTGAGGAACGTTGTGTTTATAGTGGACTGTATTTTATGTAGTAGTTCCGGATAACTCTTCTGAACTCTTCGAATGTTATTGACTGACTGACTGGTACTGACTCTCTCGGTGGTTATATAATCCTGGTCTCTCTGCTGATTGGTTGCTATGATGTTGGGGGTGTATGTTAACTTCAGCGTCCTTCGGTGGTGGTGGTTGTTTAAACAATCTAGATAATTGTGCTTGTCTTCTTGAAGGGTGATATATAGTTGTTTGTTGCGGATTACCTAAGTGGTGGCTTAGATGCTAAAGAAATCAAAGGACGCTGACAGTAAGGATATAAACAACCTTCTACTTGGGACATTGCAGTCCTAGGGCCTCATCAATGGTACTTGAGAACTTTCGGAGCCTTCACACGGTCTATTCTAAACAAAGGGCCGAACGAAATACCAGGACGACATTGCAAGGCTTAACACTGACTGTTGTCTAAACGATAGTTCGTATGACTTTCAGTTAAACGAGTTCTATGATCTGTAATTAGGTATACAGTAGTGCCCCACTTTAGCGTTCAGAGTCTGGACCTAATCCGGACACTTATGCGAGCAAAGTAGCTTCCTCGAATTCGGTGGAAGGAAGGAGAAGGGATGCGTTTCATCCCGGGCCTGCTAGCGGACTCATCAGTAAGGCTACCCTAGCAGGCCCTGCCTTAGACACTGGGATACTATTGGAAGATCGGGAAGTTTTATATACTAACAGGTATACTAATTCCTAGTACAGGAATTAGAGGTTTTCCGAGGACTTGCTAGAAAGTCCTCGAAATCGGAATCCACCTAGCGTGGATCCATCACCGTTCCATCACCTTCTCTGGAGGGTGAGAATGATGGTCTCTACAGTGTCATAAAAATCTCATTTCGTCTCACAACGTATCTCTGTCACCTATTTTTCTTTGTCATTTGATTGTCAATGATATATCATTTATCAATACAATATTTCCCTTCTATTAATAAAATAATAAGAATTCATATGTTCTGCCGTTATGATTGTGTTATAGAAGATGATTTTGGTACGCTATCATCAACCAAATCTGCATTGTTTTACCTAGTTCTCTTCTAATGAGTACACTTGCAGAGTTGATGTTCGAAGCTTTCGGTGATAGAGAGTAGATTTTAATAGCTAATGTACCTTTCCACAGCTTCTGAAAAGTAATCTGTTACGGTACGTCGTACTTTGGAAATCAAACATCAATCTATCCTAATGCAGACGGTTCCTCTGACAGAATAAAACGCGTGAGGATTTTCACTGTCAAATTCATGGGACATTGACGAATCATAAATTGATTTTAAAAAGGAGAACAGAGAACGTAGAATTTAGTAACAAATTTTCAAATATTTCTGATTTTTTAATTCGTATTTTAGAAATTTTAGATTATTATATTACATTGTAATATAACACAATACAATTTTATATTTTATTATATTATTATTATTATATTTAAAATACTAGCCTTTTAATTTTATTTCTTTGTTTATTTGTGTTATACTAATATTCTATTTGATATTATATATTATTATTCCTTATAATTTTATATTATATTATAAATTATATTAGGTCGTATTACACTGTCCAACAAATTTTAACTTCTTTTCTAATCTGCAATATCTATTAAGTCACTCTTTTTGAGTTTACTTTCGTGAGCAAGAATTTCGTAATCGAAATTACTCTGTTAATCTTAATTTCTGAAAAATGCACGTTTTTCTAAAAACGCATGATTTTCTACTAAAATGAATTATTATATAAAAAGTAGGAACGGTAGGAGGAACCCTGTTGTCTTACAAGTTAGGCTAAAGTATCCAGAGTTTACTAATGTCTATAATTATAATTATTTGTGCTTCTGAATAACTATAATTGGTCATCAAAGCCTCCGGGTGTACCCATATTCTTGCATTTTTGTAAAAAATTTTTTATCTGACACGTATAGTGTAGACTTTTCTGAAGCAGAAACCATTCAGAAATAATATTAGGGTAATCTTCCATCTTGACAAGACAGTAAAATATAATATATATCGATAACCTGTAAGGCAGCTTATTTAGTTTTGTCAGAGCTGTAGTCATAGTAGTACTCGACACCAAAATCATCGTCCAATAGATCTCATTTTAAATATATATATATACATATCACATATATGCGTTCTCATGCACTCATTCGCACTAATTGTAAAATTATAAGAAATTTCTCTGGATCACTTGTCATTTGAAACAGGTTCGTATTTCGATACATAAATACGAATGGCTTTGTAATTTAAAGTAATTAAAAAATAAACTCCTACCTAATCTTGATGATGAATATAAATCTTCCAACGTCTGAACACGGCGCCTTAAGTAGGGCCATGATGCAAATGAGTTAATTTTTGTGTAATATAATACTTCATTTTAGCCAGAAATACAGGGGAAATAAAAATATTTTGACATACATGTATGTTTCATGGAAATTTATCCTAAGAACGTGCGAATGTAGTTATGGTTTGTAAAGAATGTACAAATTATAAAATTTATTATTAACAGCAAATTGTGCACGACGAAAATTTATAATAAAAGTGAAAAAATTAATAAATTATTGGCTATTATTTGAACTTATAACATACTTATGTCGAAAGGAACCTGTAATTTGCAAAAACTGTATAAATTATTATACTAATTATTAATTACAAATTAATATTGTTAATAACAAATTGTTCACAACGTAAATTTATAATGAAAGAGGAAAAATTAATAAATTATTGATTATTACTTGAATTTATAACGTACTTATTACAAAAATTTATCAATTACTATACTTATTGTTAATAACAAATTGTTCACAACGTAAATTTTTAATAAAAGTGAAAAAATTAACAAACTATTGGCTATTAAAGCAGAAAAATAATAATTAATGGAATCGGTGAAGTTCGGAAGTTTCCGTTGATTTTCGGTCGATCGCGAGCTATATAAAGGGCGTCCTGTCGGTATAGGAGTCATTTGTCGGTTTGACTTCAAAAGTGTAACATCAATATTTTCGTCGTACGCGGGGAGAGGGGTGGGGGGATCTAAAGTGAGGTTAGAGTTGGCCACACCAAGCATAACATCCGATCTCTTAAACAATTTAATAATTTCTTTTTGTTTTCAAGTATCAATCATTTTTTTCTCTCTTTTTTTGTTTTCAGGCGTTAATTATTTTCTGCTTTTTCAGGTTTTAATTATTCCTTCCTTTTTCAGATTTTATTTTTTCGTTTCTATTTATCTTTATTTCGGAATTCGAATATTAAGTGTAATATTATAAGTAATTACAAGATAAATTCCTAGGCTAATTGTAATTTTCATGTTCGCGTTATCTGTACAAAGGTAAGCTACCTAATTTGGTGCGAATATATGTATTTCGTATTTTCCCTCGCTTATTCCTTTCGTTTACCAAATAGAACATAATTGTTCTCGCGATAATCGCGATCGTTCTTAAGCACCGACTAGCCTGCTCGACGTACTCTCGTGTACTCGACAATTCCATGCTTCGTAAGTTATCCAAACGACTCGTTCCGATATTCATTCCGGCCACTGCTACCTTCGTCACGCATCGATTCTAGGATGGTCGCCGGGTTGGTGGCTCATCTAGAATCAATACGAGAGTTTGCGGCCCTAGTCGTCCTGTGTACCATCGCGTACGCGCCGGGGTAATGGTCCTGTAGCCGTCGAGACTGTATATGGGCCTGCGGTTAGTCACCAGGGATGATTCCCGGGTTTCTACTCCTTGAGGTTTGGGCCTACGTGACACGGGCCTCGCTAGGGGGCCACGGGTTGATTTTGGGTGTTTCGTCGGTTCGTTGACCACCTTCGTTCGCGAATAAGTCATGGTGGGGTCTGTGGTGGTTGGGTGGGCTAGGTCCAAGTGGAAGAGTGCCGAGGAATGAAGTTGTCTTGTAAACGAGAATACGTCGCGTAGGTTAGTCGGTTTTTCGAATAATCGCCAACTCGTTCGGACGCATCGCGATTTTAACTTGGTTCTTCTTTGCTCGCATTTTTCATACATGATTCCCCAATTTTGTGGGAACTTGGAAACATTAGAGTCCGTTGAAATGAAATATATCAGCGTTGCGACTCTAGAGTAATAAGTTTCAGTATACCGAATCGAATTTCATTTTGTAAGACACGAAATTTAATTAAGTGTCAGTAGCTTCGCTTTAACTTCTTTCGTTCCAAGTTAGATTAGGGTATCTTTGATACAGATGGCGCCAGTAGGCTTGCGTCACTGTGGCGCATGCCCGAGTTTCGATGCGTAGCCATTTCCACGTGATGAGAACTGGTAATTGGTATTGTTTTCCAAAGAATAAATTTTGGGAAACGATACCAAGCAAAGAGTTACGTTCCAATCTTAAAATATTTTATATCTATTGTAAATTTTCAAAGCTCCTTTTATCAATTATTTTTGTCAATTTTTTGAAAGTTTATAACAGAATTTTCTTCTCTTTTTTCTATTTTTTTTTGAGTTGACTGTTGTATGTTATCGCCATTGCACTTGGTACTTGGATTACGCGTAGTTACGGCACTGCTGGGGCTACAGAATCGAGCAATGGCTCGTGGCGGTAAAATCCCGTATACGCGTTACAATCGAATATTTTCAAATGAAAACGGTTGTATTTCGACAATTTTATTCCATGGTTTCCTCTTCAGAAAAACCTACAGAATACAATACTGTGTAGCAAATTCGTATCAAATAAAGAACTTTTTGCAAAAAGGGAAGGTTATGCGTAGAAAACCCTCTTTGGAAACTTATTTTTAAACTTTGATGACCTATTATAGTTGTTCAGAAGCAGAAATAATTATAATTATGAACACTGATAAACTCGGGATACTCTCACCCAACTTGTAAGATCAGAATGAGTCTCTTAACCTTCTCACTTTTCATGTAATACTCTATTTTTGCCAAATATCACGCCTTTTTAGAGAAATTCACGATTTTCGAAAATTGAGGATTCGATTACGGATTCATTTTCAGGAAAGTAAACTCTACAGGAAATATCCAATGGATATTACAAATTAAAATTCTTATTGAACAGTATTATCATTACAAACATAAAAGGATGAGAGACACTGTTGTATAGAATGGTCCATGCAGCATAATTCAAATATATTTCTGTTTTGTGAATAATTAGAACACAAGAAAAAGTTGAACTGTTTAAACAAATCTATTTCCTCATGAATTCTTTCACACAAGTATAACAGATATTATACGGAATGCAATGATATACAATCTTTATAATATTGTGTTGGCAACTAAATGATTGTGGATTTCAAGTAAAAAGGAAAATACTAAATTTTTGCTTAAGAATATAACTTTGTTCAATTAGGTATTGTCCATTTTTTTCGATGACCTTTTGCCATCTTTCAGGCAATGTCATAATTCCATGTCCATGAAACGTTTGATTTTTTCCAGCAGAAAACTGATTTAAGTGTGATTTTACATCATCAGAGTTATTAAAAATTGTACCATTTATGGAGTTCTGCATGGAACGAAATAAATGGCAATCTGAAAGCACAAGGTCAGGGCTATATGGTGGATGTGACAGCACATCCCAACCTAGCTCCAATAATTTTTGGCGAGTTAACAAAGATGTATGGAGCTTTGCATTATCATTCTGGAAAACAACACCCTTACGATTTGCCAATTCTGGTCGCTTTTCTTGAACTACATCGCTCAGTTTGGCGAGTTGTTGAACGTACACGTTTGAATTAACCGTTTGGTTCCTTGGTAAAAGTTCAAAGTGCACTTAGAACCAAACACTTTAAGACCTGAAGGCAATTTCCCATTCGCACCTTGTCAAAAATTATATTAGCTCATGTTGTCATGCCAATTCGTGACGATGAATTTTTGAAGATCATTAAGAATAGCCAAAATTAACGTTGGTTGACCACCCTTATCGTTAATCAATAAACTATTACTATATGTATAAAGCTACTCTGATTTTCACCTGGATCTATAGGACGCAACTATGTGCTTGTGCTAACCAGTCAAACATTGACATAATCGAACGTGTACAAAACAAGGTACTCGGAACAATAACTTGTGCACCGTGGTACATCAACAACGAAGCATTACATAATCACCTAAATATTAATCACGTTCGTGATTACGTGAAACATTATGCGAATTTTCATAACAGATGACGACATCCAAATAGCATAGCAAAATAACTGCTCGAAGAAGGGAACGATATTAGAAGGCTTTGTTACGCGGTGCATATGGAGTATCCCGCCTTGGCATCGCTAAATGAGCCGTGAGGTCGGTATTTCTAAGGTTTATAACACGATCGGAAAGTCAGACTATTTTAGAGTTGGGCTCTAGGTATATTGGGGGGCAATGAAACTAATATTCTTTCAAATCTTCATTTCGCCTACGCTCAATAACCAAAGGACGTGTTATAAACCTCGGTAATTCTGAAGGGTCATCCCGAAGTCCCGCTCAGGGTAACAAACCACCGACGAACCGGACCTGGACGAACACCGTAACCCTTGGGAAAAACCCATGATCTCACGCCCCCTCAAGTGTCATCCCACCCTTGCAGGAGAAGGCGCACCAAGGGCGCATAGAAGGGGTGATCACGACACTTAGGATGCCGTTGATTGGGAAATTAACATTTTTCTAAACAACCAATCAGCGCGCATCCTCGACATGCCAAGGCGAAGAACTGACTAGCGGAAAAGGGTCAGTGAGTCAAACCACAACTTCCAAACAGTCAAATTCCAACTTTCAAACAGACACAGTCCAGTCTTCAAAGAGTCTAGTTCGAACTCGCAAACGATCACAGTAAAACCTTCTACTTCATCGCGACTCCGGGAAAGGGGGTAAGGAAGTAGCAGATTAACATTCGGGCTACCAAACAATAACAGCTCTAGACCGTAATACGTCTAGAGCAGCCCACGCGTTCATAAGAAGGAAATAACTTCGAGACAATACGTGACGCGTGGGAACAGGCTTAAAAGAAACAAATTGAACGATTTAGCAAGAAATTCATAGACATCAATAGTACCAGAGTTAAAGAAACTGAAGGTTTGCTTCTCACATGTTTATATTCGTTATTAATTGAACATAATTGTTAATAGATTTTTATAAGCCTGTTATAATTATATGGAAATGGAAAAAGAAAAATTAAGGTTACTCGGTCTAACGCCATTTTGTTTTGGATTTGTAACAGAGACGTAACCTACTTATAGTCAAACAGAGTGCTTATTTATAAGAATAATTTCAGTATTTATTAAAATTATTGAAATATATAAAATACAATTTAAAAAATTTTTAATTTATTAAATATGTAAAATGTTATGATTTTATTGTAATTGTTTATAAGAATAAGCAATTCAGATGTTCCAGAATGGCAAGTGTATGGTTTAAAATCACGTACCTACCAGATATCATACAGTTTCACTCCTTGCACTACGATTTAATTACGAAAAATTATACTTCGAATTGGTATTTAATTATAGTTAAACACTAATATTATTATAGTCATACCTATTCTATCTACGTCAAAATTAGACAAAAATTTCAGAAATTCTTCGAATTTTGTGCACGTCAGAACGTGTGAAATATAATTATGATTGCACGATTAGCACAGCCTATAATCATGAGATTTACTATGAAAAATTCGAGACGAGTTGGACTCCTCATTATAGTGCAAGTAATTAAGGGTAGTAAGTAACCAACATTTGCTTTGGGTTAGAGATTCGGCCATTTTTATGAGCGTCAGGACACCTACTATATTTCTGAAAAATGGGACACATACTATTAGTGGACTGTTCAGAAACCTTCTAGCATTTCTTTAAAAATTTGTTGTAGATTTATTAAGTGACAGTATCAATATTATATACGTAGTGTCATAGGTTTGAGAACTCTAAACAGAAAGAGCTATAAAAGGGAAAGCGAGTAAAAATGAGTGGGCAAGACGAAAATAAAACCTATCGGAGAAACATTCGTTAACGAATAATCGATGGATGGGTGTGCAATATTTTCGAATGGAATGAGGTAGTTTTAACACTGGATGTACCAATTTAGTCTGAATAATTATAGTTTGTCCAACGAGACGAGATACCGAATGCGACGACTGCAAGTGATCAGATTAGAGCCGATTTCACGGTACTTAATAATTTAGTCCCCGTTGTAGGGATTTTATAATAGAATTATGAGATGAAGGGGGTCCAAGAATTGGGTCCTGGGTCCTGGTTCCTGAAGCTCAGGAAAATAGACCAATAGCTGCAGACCACTTAACTCTTTGGGGCACGGTGGGATTAAAAGTGTCCCTCCTTTTTGATGCACCGTAATGCATAGTGGGGCATTTTTAGTCCCACCTCGAAATATTGCAATAGCTGTATGCACATAGGTTTATATTTCGTCTTATTTACGTAAAGCAGTTGATAATACCCTCGACGAATGTTATAAATGTATTCGCCTGTGTTTGCAACATTCAGCATGCCAGTACAGGTTCATCGATTGTTGCAAGCGGAAGGTTTATTGCGACAATCTTTTTTCCTGGTTTTATGTTTTTACATTATGCGATTCCTTTATTAGCAAAAATATACCAATTTTGTTCCGTTTAAAACGCAATAAAATTTCTATGCAACATGGGTCTATTTTATTATCTGAAATCCTGTGCCCCAAAGAGTTAACTGATCACGCAGACGATAATGTAAACATTGGTATCTCGTCTCTTTGGACCAACTATAGTCTTGGAATTTTCAGTTTGCAATTACCAAAAATGTACACCTGCCTTTAAAAAGAATTGGCGTTCACTCATATCGTGTTAGAATTGTAATCAATATATTTACTTATCTTCGTCGTACCGTTAAAATTACTATTATCTATGCTCACTGTGTTTAAGTACCTATTATAGATCAGTAGTTCTAATTAGAATGCATAAATACAAATGTAACTTTCATCTAACGGTATATAAAATTTATAAGAAAAAATAGCCAAAAGGTAATCGTTAGTAATGTTACCATTTTTATGTTACTGGAAGAGTTAATCGATTTGGCAAGCGAAAAAAGTAATAAATTTAAATTTTACTAAATTTTACTTAAATTCTGATAAGGCGGCACTAAAAAATTCACCGTTATCATTCGTGGCTTGCTAGTGCATTTGAGTTGCATTATTGCAACGATTTACATTAGAGTACGGAGTTAATCAAAGTGACCTCTGAAATAAATTATTTATTATTCGGTGGCCAAAAAATTTTTGTCGTTTAATGGTGTTAATCTTAATTATCAGGGAAAGTTATTATAAATATAAAAAGTTATGACTATATCAAGTGCTTTGACACTTAAATTTAAGATTTTTCAAAAAGTGGAGTTAATCGATTTGTGCAGTGAACTGCTCGTATATCACTGTTTAATTAACTGTATATTTTATTCAACTTTATTTAAGAACTACCTATATTTAGATACTCCATATGTATACAAGTTTTCCCTACCTTCAATAAGAACAAAGATGCACTCTGTATAATTTATGAGGTTTAATTAAGGAGTTGAGAAATCGTGATTCACTGCAACGTGTCGTTAATTATTGCAGTGAGAAACTGTACAAGCAAAGGTGTCTCGTGAAGAAAGGATTATGAGGAAGAGTATTAAACAGTATTAAACAGTATTAAATAATACTAAACAGTATTAAACAGTATTAAACAGCGTTAAACAATATTAAACAGTATCAAACAATATTCCTTACAAAGGAACCATGAAAACTTATATATCGTGAAAAGTAAAAAGGTAAATACGTTCAATGTGTACATGGTCCGAAATAGAAATTGTACACGTCTGTTATCTACAGATCTTCCATGGAGATGAAACGTGTGATATTTAGGTTAATGTATTCTTCTGGAACGGATTGACTCGTATCGGATGGGTATATGTCTTATGCATGAAGCACGCTCGTCTGCCCTACTATCATCTTCCAGTCTAGTTTTAGGGAATGAAGGAGCTAAAAATTAAAGTTCCACGGTTTGCTTGCTATTCGAACGAGGTCGTAACTGCGTCTGGGTTCAATCGAATTTGCATCGAAACTCTGATACGAATCCAATTTCCTTCCACAGCAATTCCAATGCTTAACCCCCTGTTAAATAGGTAAGTGCCAATTGGGTATACCTAATTATACAATCTCTGCTTCTTACTGCACAGAATCTCGAATGAAATCTGTTGTACGTTTCTCCTAATGGAGTACAATGGTGTAGGTAAGTATACATTAAAAGTAAATACGAAAATATTTACTTAATTTGTCATTACGAGCTATTTAGTTTTACCCGAACAAACGTGCAATGGAAATTTAAATGTCACATATTTAAGTAAAATATTTGTCAAAATTTTGATTATAATTTTATAATTATAATATATTATAATAATTTGGGATATCTAAAAATGCTATAAGAATTGTGTCAGATATATTTTAGCTATTATTTACTGAAGAACATATGATATAATTAGATGATTTATATAATTAGGGTGCCGAAAAATGTTTATTAAATAAGGGTTAATTTTAATGAAATTAATGTATGAAAGTGTTAGTAGTGGTTTTATTGTTGGTGTTATGTTATTTAATTTAATATTAAATATCAAATTACATTTTCTTACGCTTTATTTTGGTTACTATTTAGGTTACTATTTAGGTTAATTTAGGTTACTATTATGGACCAACCAGGTTGCCAAAAAATATTTACACGGTAATTTTAACAAAATTAATACATGTAAGTGTTAATACTGATTTTATTTTTAGTGTTATGTTTTTTTGATTTAATATTAAAAACAGGAAATTATGTTTATTTAGGTTTTCCATTAATTTAGGTTATTATTATGGACTAACTAGGCTGCCATAAATTTTTACACGGTAATTTTAACGAAATTAATATAGTAATATTTTTGTTGGTGTTATAGTTTTTGATTTAATATTAGAAATATCAAATTTCGAATTTTTACGTTTTGGGTTAGTTTAAATTACTATCATCGACTAACTAAGCTGCCAAAAAATATTTGCACAGTAATTGTAACGAAATTAGTATAGTGATTTTATTGTTAGTGTTATAGTTTTTCATTTAACATTAGAAATATCAAATTTCGTATTTTTACGTTTTGGGTTAGTTTAAATTACTATCATCGACTAACGAAACTGCCAAAAAATATTTGCACAGTAATTGTAACGAAATTAATATAGTAATTTTACTGTTGGTGTTTTATTTTTTTATTAAATATTAAAAATATAAAATTTCACATTTTTACGGTTTCGGTTAATTTAGGTTACTATTTTGGACTAGCCCGCGGTATCCAAACATTCTGTACCTATGCAACGTAAACAGGACCTGTAAACCTACGGGATCTATTCTAGGAGAGTAGAACCAGTAGTCCATGAGACCTAAGCTGTTTACTAACAAATATTTTCGCACAACCTTCATGTATATGAAAGCAGAAAAAATAATACCTACTCTGATCATAGTATATATGAAAAATCATAAAAGCATGACTTTTTACATTTTATTTCTGCATTTAATAAATTTATAAATCGTCCTCGCTCTATAATTATCCACATTATAGTAATCTGCAGATGGTGATTTTCACTGGTATAATTTTTTAAACCATAGTTCACTTGTCCCAATAAAATTCATATTTATAATTATTTTCAATGATGGAAGCACTTTGTGTGTGTCACACAATTCAAAATTCTGTCATCGAATAAGCTACACAAATATATTCATAATTTAATTCGTTTAATCGATTCAAATACTCAATTTATAGTGGGTATTACTTGGTAAATTAATTATTCAATATTCCACGTTGACATACGTCTATTGCCATAAGTAAATTATCTGATAGGTTCGCAATTCAAGTGGCTTCTAGTGATCGTATGACACTGGTTTGTTTAGGCACTGGTTACCCGAGGCACACTTACCCTAAATGGCTCCTGCTACCATTACCGCTACTCGTACCACGTTGATTCGCACAATTTTCCCAGTGAAAACTGGAATCAGTATAACTTAATCTAATGCGTCTGTCAGATCTGATCACTCTAACGAAATAGGATTGAAAATTTAGAAAACTCTTTATCCAACGATGAACAATGCAATTAGGATGAGAAGAGAGATACCTAGACGTGTGCATTTATGAAGATGGTACTTTTAATTTTACAAAAGGGTGTAAGTACTTTGGGTAATTGATTTAGTTGAAACTTTGCAGGCTTGTAAATTTAGTCATCTAGTTCAAGAAAATGTACCATTATAAGGGCAACTACTCCATAGTTTTTGAGATATTTATGTAGAATTGGAATAAGTATGGCCTTGAAAGACTGTCGGGAGTGTTTGAACTTAGAACAAAGGTGACCACGTGCAAGAGGATCGAATGGATGTGTATGACAGAGTGCGATAGACGATTGGAAGTTAGTTTATGACTGCGGCATGAGTTTGAAGTACCAGGTCCACCGAGGTTGCGAGGAAAGAGGCATGATTGGGAAGGAAAGCCTGAATGTGAAAAAAGGATAGAACGAATGGTTTAAATAAGGGTGCAAGGGTGCAGGCGAGTCAGAGTGTGTAAGAAGTCCAAGTCAGTCTAACAGTTCGGTCTAAGACAGTCCATCAGTCAGTCTAAGAATGTCCAAAGTCTAAGAGTTTTCAGTCAAAGACAGTGTGTCAAGTCTAAACTCAGTTTATAAGAGTCAGTTTAAGAAAGTTCAGAAGAGTGTACCCATAGCGAATCTCTTGTTTCATAGCCAGCTGCCGTCATTCTATTTATAAGCTTATTTTATTCTATTAACTCTTTGACTGCCACGCCGAAATCACATGCTTCCCTCAGAACGCCACGGGAGTGCACCGCTAGATGCAAGATTCGTTCTAATATGTTTTTGATGTCCTAATAAAAATTTTCAATTGTTCAATGGGGCACTTTGTGTTTCAAAGCATCTTCTAATTAGCGGTTATATTCAAAATGTCTAACTGCCAATTTTCATTCAACGTAATTCAATGTAGTTCGAGTAGGCCAATCAGTGCGTAAGAAGTCTAAGACAGTCCATCAGTCAGAGTGCGTTAGTCAGAGAGTGTGTCAGTCTTGAAGAGTCGAAGAGTGTCCAAAGTCTAAGACAGTGAAAGTCAGTGTGTCAGTCAGTGTGTAAGCCAGTATGTAAAAAGTCCAAGCCAGTCTAAGAAAGGTCAGAAGAGCGTGCCCATAGCGAATCTCTCTTGTGTCATAGCCGTCATTCTATTTATAAGTTTATTTTATTCTATTAAGAAGCCAACAATACTATCTTGAGTCAGTCCACCCAAAATCCGATCCTACATTTATGACTAACCACTTGCGGTGGCAAGAAATTCACAGACGCGTGTGCCAGAACGGTCCAGTGTTTCTGTAACAATTGCCTAACGACGTGTATACCACGTCGTTGGCGATTCTGTGACAAAAGCATTAAGACGTGCGTGACACGTCTTTCCAGCGCAAGTGGTTAAAGCTTTATTATTCTTAACTACAGATTTCTTCCGAATAGTTATCCTTTTATCTATATTATAGTTATATTATAGTTGCCACCAGCGTGGGAATTTTCGGATATCACCATTAGGTCACTTAGGCACTTGACAAATATTCGAAATAAATCTGTAATTAAGGCAATAATAAAACTCTAATCATAAATATCTCGAAAACTATCGAGTAGTCGAGTATTTTCTTGAACTGGATAACTAAATCTACAAATTTTCAAAGTTTCAACTAAATCTATGATTCCAAGGACTTGCACTCTTCTTGTTAGTGACAGAATATCTGACAAATATTTCATCTCGATTATTCAGCTTGGAATATTTTTTCTCTGAACTACTGTCAGCAATAAGTGCACCTATGATCCTTCTTATAAGCTCACTCATGCTATCGACCTTCATCTGTTTTGCTCTTATGAAAGAGTCTCCTGAAAAACCTAGCCTTTTACCCCTACGAATGCTCACTGCTATTCTATTGATTTCTTTTCTCATAATTTGCATGCATAATTTGGAAAATCTGTCTCCCGAGCAATCAATGCACAGGTTTGTACTTCATTTACATAAAATCGTTCGTGTTTTATAACACGAGATGAATCCAGTAATATTATTCAAAGTTTCATAAGAAATTAGAGACGTTCCTTTCATTATTATTCCTCGCAGAGTGTGCTGATACATACGACCAACAGTGTACAGTGAAACCCAAACGCTTTGAAGAAAGAAATACCGCAGAATAAAGCAACATAAATTTATCATAATTTCTATTAAACCATATTTTCATGATTTATTCGTTTCTCGACCGTGTCACCTAAATGCATTCTCGCAGACTGCAGGGAAAAAGAATTCCTTCGAAGGGACAATGGTGCGAGTACAGTGCTTCGCTTGGGGACAAAATTGCACAGTAGGGAAATAGATCTGGTTAAACCATTCAACTTTTTCGTCTCCATTTTTCCTTAAATCAAAGGGAGTGTATAACCTGCTTCAATTGCACAGACCATTGTAATATATTGTATTAATATTTTTTAAAAAATATTTAGATTATCGTTTTTAAAATTTATGTTTGCAAATAATTCAAAAGGGTTATTTCGCGAAATAAAATTTTCAAGCATGCAGATACTAAGAACTTTCGTATAAATAGAAATTCGTTCTCCTTTTGATCGTTCATACTTGACCCTTAGCATATCAAGGTGGAGACATACAAGGACTCAGATACATGTTTTCTTGATGCCTATCGACGACTGTTAAAAATACCATGTACCTCGTCACTAATTCCGGAAAATAGGGACAGAAAGAGGGAAGGACAAAGGTAAAATGATTTTTAGAAAAAAAATAGAGAAACCACTGTGAGTCCTGCAAGATTTTTATTTAGGGTATAGGTAATGAGTTGTTCTCATAGGATGACAAAATGGAGTAGTAAAGAATGTGCGAGTTGGAATTTAATTTTTAAATTTTCCATATCCAAATTTAAAATTTCATGAGATTCAAAAATTTTTAATTTTTAAATTTTTGGAAATCGAAGCGAAGAAAATCGAAGGGTAATTTTAATACTGGCAGCACAAAAGAGGATTATACAAAAGTGCGATGAAATAGGGAGAAAAAATCGTAAATGAATTTCCAAGTATTATAATTATTGAAAAAAGAATCTTGCTACAAAATTACTGTAAAAAGGAATCACGATAAGAATTTTAAAATTTTCCAAGATCCGTAGAATCATTTAAATCGGTAAAATTTCATTAGAAAAAAGGTACCATTGCTTTCTACTCTGTGTGTTAAAATAAAGAGTTATTCAAAAATCCAATTCAGGGATGTGAAAGTAAAAATTTCGCTCTTTAAAGTCAGCCTAGCTGTATTTCTGTACGATTCCTCTCAACTAAATTGCAGTCCCTCAAAGATCGACAATTTTCCAGTCCAAATTAATTCCTTAACTTTGTGAAAAAGTGTATAATATTTATCAAAAAATAATAATAATAAAACCATAAAAAGTTTAAAAGTCCCTGCTGTCAAGAAGTCAATTCTCACACCTTGGTATGTCAAGAGCTAAGAAACCAAAAGACCTAAACGAAGAATCATGTTCCAAATCCTAGCTACACGTCCATCTCGTGATTACCTGTCCTCTTCTATTCGAAACTTCTAATTATACGTCGAGATGCTATTAAGATCATGCTAATTTGTGGAAAATGAATCGAAGAAGTCTCGTTAATTATGCACATGCAAGAGAACAAAACGTGTGGAACAGAGAAATCCGTAGAACGCACCTGGCATCAGTTGGCTTGTACGTGACGTCGTACTTCTCAACTTGATCGACCTGGCTGGTGCTCCAAGAAACGCGGACAGACGTCGGATTCAGGAACATCACCGTTATATTTTCCGGAACACCAGGAATCCCTGTCACTGAGCCTGCAAAATCAAAGGAATTCACGAACATATTATGGATTCAGCATCGACAAATTATTAAGCTTCTAAGCAAACACATCTGTAGCGTTCTATTTATCGAATCCCTTCGATGTCCTACATCGCTTATCACGCGCCAAATTAATATTGCGTGACTAGTTGTAATAATAAGGATCCAGCGTGTGTAGTCAAAAGAGAGCGTTTATTTATAGAAAAGTATAGAATAGTTATAACGGATGGAGACGTTGAACGGAGTACCGTTTCGAACACGCGTTTATACGTGTAAGTAAGATGTTTCAAGGATCGGTGTCGAAGACGAACTGATTTCCCGAATTTGATCTATGTCGTGTCTCGTCGTGTCCTGTCCGGTGTTTTCTCCAGTTTAGTTCTGATTGGGCAAAATAAACGTTGGTGGTGGAAAAGTAAGGAGTTTTAATTGGACAGAGGGTGTGACGGAAGGACCTTTGGCTAAGCAGTAGGAAACTGTCAAGGAGCCGATTTTTGATGGTCAACGACGTGATTTATAAGTGGTGACCGTCCGTCGCTTGTTGGGTCTGTCACACGTGGGCCCCATCTGTCGAGTCTGGTACTTGTAAAAATTCCTAAACTTTCGCCTTTGCCTTTACAACTGAATCCGCTAGAACGGCGGTGAGGCACATCTATCCTCCGGAATTGCAGTCGCAATATAAAATATATTGTAAACCGCTAGATCTGTTAAAAGTGCAAGTCTTAGTCCAATCTGTCTGTAGTCTGGTAGTTGTAAATGTTGTCAATTTCCTGAACCATTGCATTTAGGTACAGGACTCAATCCACTGAGAGGGCAACGAGGCACGTCAAACCTTCGAAGTCGTAATACATTTAAAGTCGTAATACAAAATAATAAAATCGTTAGAATTATCCAAAATTAGAAATATACTACACATCTCTAATTGCTATATGCAAATATGCAAAATATGCTATATATTAAGAGTTATGCTATAAACATGGCCCCTGGGACAGAACAGCATAAGGCTGACTATTTCAGATCATGAAATGAGAATAACTTCTATCAAAGAAAATGGTGTTCCATTAGTTAAAAAATATTGGCTAAAACGGATGGTGCAAAATCACCTAGGCTAATCTCAGTTTTGAAGCCTGGTCAAACTTCTCTCTAGTCAGGGTGACGTATTCTCACGATGTGGACTTTGCCAGGCAGATATGTCGACGTGTCACGGCGTCACACCTGTCAGATATCGAGGGACGAACCTAGGTCGACGGTGACCTCAGTTTCAACTGTTCTATTTGGAAGGTCAGCGAGACGAGTCTGAAAAGAGAAACGAATGCACGTGTTCCATGCGTGGATCCAATCTGATAGTCTATCTTCTACTGTCACATGAATTTCTCACGAACGTCTGTTTAGCTTTACTCACTCATCTCGCTGACCGGGTTATGCATCTGCGAAACACATCCACGACCTTTCTATCATCGCTATAATTAAAATAAAGATACGAGGTACCAATGTTTTCATCAATGCCTGCGTGATCAGTTAACACTAAACCTAAAGCTAAATGGTTTAAAACACTGTTTACCAAATTTTTATTACAAATTCTTCGTTCAATGTTATGATTTTAATCACTCGTTGTTCAGGATTATTAAGTCACACGCGTTTTCCCATCTTGGGACAAACCCCAGACCCAGAAGACTCGTTAGGGTCTTCTGGTAGCTAGATCCTAATTGCTGTTTTATTTCAATTTCGATATTTCTATTTTCTCCAGCTTTCAATAAGCTTTACAAACTATTCTTTATTTTCCTCGGGTCACCGGACACGAGGCACTCTTTAGCCATTGATTTTAGAAAGCAGGCAACAGCACTTAGGATTTGGCTGACGATAGACCTGCAAAGGAAAGGACCAGGCCATGTGCGATGTCACGACTTTCGAAGCCATAAAGTAACGGTCACTTTAAGAAGGGTCACGAATGTGCTGGTGGCCCACCAGCAACCCCCTTTGAGGGAGAGGTTTCCTCCACCAGCGGACCTGGTCGAGGAAGACGTTCCTCCCTTCTTTGGGGCAACTGATTCGCGGACCGAGGGCCCACCCTCGGTCCTGTCAACCACTAATCGGAAAATCGATTTTCCCTTTAGCAATCCACAGTCGGTTCATCAGTATCCATTAGTCAGTTCATCAGTATCGTTTAAGACTTTCCTTCGTTAATGGATTTCCCCTTGACGCTACGTTGAAGAGTTTGAAGGAACGTTCAGAGTTCACACTGCACGTCTTCTTTCCAAGTCGGCCCTGGTCTGATCACGACCAGCAGATGGCGCAGCCGGTGCCTCCTTTCGTTGGATGGACTATAAGTGGCCATCAAAAACCTAAGCCGTCTGCAGATCTGCTTAGTATAGACGAGGAGACTCTTAAAGGTATGCTTACCCTTCCAAAGAATTGGAGGATACTTTGGGAGAAGAGTCTATTGTCAGCATAAGTCCTATTTTCGATTATCTATAGTCTGTTCTTTATTGTAATCTTATTCTGCAATAAAAATGAAGTTCGTGTAATAGCGATGGTACGTGCCTCTTATGAATATCATTGTTTATGATTTAATAGCTTACGCTGTTTCATCGTGGGACAGAACCCAGGCTTAGAAGACTAGCTACGATCTTCTAACAGTCAGATCTTAAATGCTGACTAATTTTTGCATTCCATACTTTCCATTTTATCCGTTTACTGCACATTTTGGCAAAACGTTCTTCATTTTCTCGAGTCACTGGGCACGAGGCACTTTTCAGTGCTTAATTTTAAAAAACCACACAACAGCACTTGGCATTTGGCTGATAATGGGCCTGTGCGAGTCAAGACCAGGCCATGTGCACTGGTTACGACTTTCGACGCCATAAATTAAAGGTAACATCGCCGAGGCACCTCTCACGAAGGGTCAACAACGCGTGGATGACACTCCAATAGCCTCACTCTGAAAGAGGGGTCTCATCCACCAGCAACCTTGCCATGGAAGACGTTCCTTCCTTCTTTGGGAGTGGCTGATTCATGGACCAAGAGCCCACTCTTGGTCTAACAAACTGGCCATCAGAAGAAAGTTTCTCTTTTGACAATTCGTAACCACTTTTTCACTGCAAGTCGAATGGAAAGATTGAAAAATCGATCGAAAGATTGGCAGTCGTTTCTCAATCTCAGAAACGAAGACATCGCTCCAAATAAACAGTCATTCGTTCATTTCAGGAGTGAACTTTCATTCAAACAAGTCTTTATTCACTTCAAGAGCGAAGACATTGCTCCAAACAGACCGTTAGTTGCGTTTCATTCAGTGAGAGAATCACGCTGCTCCTAAGTCAATCTCAGCGACTCGTCAACTAACTTAGTTACTAAATAATAATAACAACAAAGATTTGACACGTCTCCTTACAGTTTTCTAAATCAACTGTCCCACCGGCTAACCCAAAATTTACTCTGGTAAAGATTGTTAAATGATTCATTACTAGTCAATTCATACTAATTGCATACAAAACGTAAAATCGAAGTGTCTGGAAAACGAAGGCCCACTGTGAAGAAACCCATTAGGGTTTCTTGATACTATTGGGTTGGCAACTAAGTGATTGCGGATTTTGTCAATAGATGGCTTTTGCACATTCTTTTGTTTTGCCAGCGTGTTCAAGGCACCTAACTTATATTGTTTTCTCGTTGTTTGGACTTCCGCCTTTAATTTAGTTGAAAAATTGTATCGATTAGTTATTTAGTTTCGTTTTTATCCCAATTTAAAAATGGAAGGACAAGACGCGCATTTCGGACATATTTTATTGTTTTATTTCCGAAAAGGCAAGAACACATCGCAAGCACGCAAGAAGTTACGTGCCGTATATGGGAATGAAGCCTCGAAAGAAAGACAGTGTCAAAATTGGTTTGCCAAATTTCATTCTGGTGATTTTTCACTGAAAAATGCGCAACGATCTGGCCGTCCAGTTGAAGTTGATGAGACTCATATCAAGGCCATTATCGATTCAGATCGTCATAGCACGACACGTGAGATTGCAGAGAAGCTCAATGTGTCGCATACATGCATTCGAAAGAAATTAAAACGGCTTGGCTATGTCAAGAAACTCGATTTATGGATCCCTCATCAGCTTAAGGAAATTCATTTGACGCAACGCATTAGCATCTGCGATTCGCTCCTGAAACGCAACGAAATTGATCGATTTCTGAAACGACTGATAACTGGCGACGAAAAGTGGATAGTTTATAACAACGTTAATCGGAAAAGATCGTGGGTGATGCAAGATGAACCAGCCCAGACGACGCCAAAATCTGAGATTCACTAAAAAATTTTGTATTTTCCTTCTTATTTAAAATCCGCAATCACTTAGTTTCCAACCTAATAGATATGTACTACAACTTGTACCTACTACCATTCCAAAAGCGATATGCACGACCGTAAGGTTCCCTTGTAAGCGTTTGTGCGTAACTGTTTAACGATGAGTGATTATTCGCTACATATCCAACACGGACACAGTCTCCTCGAGGATTGTGTAGCACCAACAATTGGAACATCCGAACACAGAACTCTACCGTCCTGTTGGTATTTTCGATCGAATTATTTGCACCGGTTGGCTTCACAGACCAACAATCGTTGGTCTACATTGGTCCTCGATTCACGGATTAGGTCCGTAAACAATCGTGGTTTCGCAAATAAAATGGGGTTTCAACTTTGGATGTCTCAAGGGTGGTGGAGATCTTGGTATGTAGACTCTTCTTCGAAAGAGACCTTGGCAGATAGACTCTACTTCCAAAGACATCTCGGCAAATAGAATTCTCTTCCTCGGTTACAGTAGAGGTTTGGTTAACACAATTTCTGACATTAGCTATTTCCAAGTGAAGGGAAATTTTTGTGGATTGGATTTGACAATGAGGCTATTCATGACTTGGTTCTAGGTTTATACAGCGTGATTTAGAAATAAACCAAGCTGTATCAGCATATGAATCTAGGAATTAACCCTTTGCAGTCGAAAGGTGACTCTCAGTCACCGTTTGTTTTAATGCTATAACTTAAATAATGGATGATGATAAATATATTAAAAACATCGAAATAAAATTATTCTAGTCGTTCGTTTCTCACGCACATTCACGATTTTCTTCTTTAATTTTAGCATAAAGAGTATCAGTGAGCTTATAAAAATCTAAGAAGAGCTTCGAATTACATCTTCATAACGAAGAAATCTTCGAGTCCAAAGGGTTAAAATAAGTAAGAGGGTTATATTGATATACGTCCTGTATATTATATTACTTTTTCAATTATGTGTTGTATGTTCATTGAAAATATTCAAAGTATCTACTTTGTATCTACCTTCACATATGCTATTACATGCTTCACTAGTTCTTTACTGTACTCGATATTTACAAATTGTATTTGTCTCGTCAAATTTTTGCTTTTGAGAGGTGCACACGACATACACAAGCAATGTGCAAGATCTGCGAGAAAGGATACAAAATGAATTTGAAACTACTCGGGAAGCACTTAGCATTGTCCAGCAAGTGCGAAACTGGATGCAATAGCTCGTGTCGAATTTTTTCACATTATGACGCGAATTTCGAATAATTTTTCCAACCCTCCGAATCGCGATGAGTGACGTATCTATGATCTCCTTTCATACTATATTTTTCACTTATCTGAGTGTGTGGATGTAACTTCAGAAGTATTGACATTAGGAACGGGCGAGGTCTCGATCTACGTAAGATGGCTTCAAAAATATATCTCCAATCTAGAATTCCGATATTCTTAAAAAGCTCGAGGTCTTTGAACATCGAGAGAACTTGAATCACGATTTAGGGTTAGCTAGATGGAATTTCCTTTCAAATTATAGAACATTTATTTATTTAATATAGACAAAATAATCTCTTCGGTGTACAATAAGATAATTAGACAAAACAGTTGTCACAATGACAATAAAATTAATATTAATGAACAAAAATCACATAAACTTCATTAGACAAAAGCTCATTGTTAGATATCTGACGTTTGAGACCCCTATACGATGAGGATTCGTTCAGTGAATTATGGTACTTGTTTTGCTGCCATAATTAATCTATTTACGTCCTAGCCTTTATCATCATTGTCTGATGTCTAACCACGGTGGTAGAAATGTTTAGAAGGAAGAAAACTAATATTTGGGTATTTGAATAGTAATACTTGATTAGTTTTATAAAACTAAGATACTGTAGGGTGGCCAATACTGGTCTTGAGACACCGAAAATTGGCGAAAGAACAGGAACACAATAATACAAACTCAAAACTCGTAAACTGATTTAACTTAGGGAAAGAACACC
>NW_016914133.1:61478-67090 GCF_001483705.2 Eufriesea mexicana | reverse complement strand
TGGGCGCCTATGGGCGCTTAGAAATTTTGCGTTTGTGACACGGAGGGCGCCTATGAGCGCTTAGAAATTTTGCGTTTGTGACACGGAGGACGCCTATAGGCGCTCGGCGTAGTTTAGCTTTCTGACGCGGAGGGCGCTTGCTTTCACAAAAATGGCGCACATCGTAACTCAATCTCCTGCCGTATGGTACGGTCGTTGCGTATCAAAATCTGCCGTAGTCAAGGGGTTAAAACTCTCTCTCCAACACCAAGCGACTCACGCTCGTGCTGGTCACAACCGATTTCCAAGGACTCTGTTTTGGTTGTCAAGGACCACGCTTTTATGCTTTCCTTAACCTACGCTTCACCTCCCCTTAGAGGAGTCGCGCAACTTAATTTTGTTATATAGAATAACTTTTCGATTTGCTTCTAGAAGATATCGATCGGTTTACAATTTGTTTTCGTTGGCAATAGCCGATTCGCGATTTCTTTTGATATCCTACAATACCTTCTGCAAGTTTGCTAATTTTTAAGAGACACAGAACTGTGCAAAAACTTCCTTTTTGTTTTCATTTCTAGATTCACTATCTTGAAAACTTCGTGTAGCAGAAGAACATATCAGATTCCTTTATTTAAAATTTGCAGCTTGGAAACTAGGCGTCTCTCCATTAAAACGGAATTTTCCAAGGATTACCATGAGACATTTATTTTAGATTAAATAAAAAGTTTTAAAACTTCTTGTATATTAAAAAAACTATGTGTCATCATCTGCTTTAGTATACTTTAGAAGAAAGTCTCGAGGAATGGCTCATTTCTAGCCTTCTAGAGCAGAACTACCCTTAATAGGTTGCTTGAGAGATCCACGCATCTGGAGAATATATCCAAGACTTCCGCAAGCTTTCACCATTAAGTGGTCACCATAAACCTAGTAATTCTCGAGTTTAGCTTCGGCCAACAGATACTCGTCCAATATTCACACTTAGGGACTTTATAGCGAAAGGCTTTTACTCTCGACTCAGTCTCGCACGTCTGTTTTAGCCTGTTGATCGAAAGTTAGAGAAATTCGAGTTTTACGATTATTGGCAACAGATGTGCTAGACGAAGTTAAATTTATGATTTTGCTTTGCAAATTTGGCGGAAAGTCGCTTATTGCAATGGAATACTTCAAGTTTCGAAGATTAACAACGTTTCTATAGTTTCCTAGAAGGCTGCTCACGTTTCCTCAAATTTTTGCAAGATTTAAAAATTAATTTTGAAACAAGTTCCTGTTAGAGGTGCTTAAAATCACGTTTCCTCAAATTTTTGCAAGATTTAAAAATTAATTTTGAAACAAGTTCCTGTTAGAGGTGGATAAAATTTAATAACAACAAGAACAATTCTTTATTTAATTGGAAAGATTATAAAACTCAAATATAACGTTTAAATATAATTAATTTCTCACAACTACTCTATCACAGGACTTCTCGCTATTATAACTCAATTGCAACTAACATATCCGAAATCACTCAATTTTTTTCATTCTCCTTCATACATCACATTGACATACACAATTCACACACACCTCAATCATTACACGCATACTCATTTATCATAATAACCTGAATTCATTACATATTGGAATCCCATGCATACTTGTTCCACTCATCTCAACACATATATACTTAAAAATCTATGTAACCACTACCACAGTTCCAATCCACTGCTAATTTACACGGTGTATTCTTACAGAAATCACTAGTCGCAAGTCTCTATAACTCAATTCGGTATATTTATTATATTATTTCTATTCTACAACGCAGTGTAACGTTTGTTTTATTTGTGGCCTCACTCTTCGCTCACTCTACTTTAACAACTATTGTTCGTCTTATACAGGGTGTCCCAGAAACGGTAGTACAACCAGAAAGGGGATGATTCTACGTGCAGAAACGAATCGATAAAAAGGAATCAAATTTTTTGATTCGAAGTTTTGTTTTCGAGAAAATCGTCTTTCAATATTCACCGAGTGCATGTGCACTTAACTGCGACTTATACAGATATACCATCAGTACATGAGTATCGGTGGTACAATTTAGCAGGAAAGGATTCTAAGTGAAAAAGCAAATCGAAAGTAAAGAATAAAATTTTTCGATTCGGAGCTTCGTTGTCGAGGAAATCGACTTTGAATATTCACAGAGTGCGCGTGCATTTAAATTTGCCTATGGGGGATGGGCCATCCATATATCAGCGTACTCGGTGAATATTCAACGTCGATTTTCTCGAAAACAAAGCTTCGAATGAAAAAATTTTATTCCTTATTTTCGATTTGGTTTTTCATTTAGAATCATCCCCTCTTCAGTTATACCACCGATGTTGATGTATGGATGGTTTATCCATCTAACAATAAGTCATAACTAAGTGCACGCGTACTCGGTGAATATTCAACGTCGATTTTCTCGAAAACAAAGCTTCGAATCAGAAAATTTTATTCTTTATTTTCCATTTGTTTTTTCGTGTAGAATCACCCTCTCCTCGATTGTTCCACCGATATTTATGTATTGATGGTTTAAGGTCAATTTTCTCGAAACCGAAGTTTCGGATCAAAAAATTTTATTCTTTATTTTTGATTTGTTTTTTCGTGTAAAATCACCCCTTTTTCGGTTGTATTACCGTTGCTGGGACACTCTGTATACAGTAATAGTAATAAATTAATGGAAAGAACGATGAATGACGACATCTGATTTTATTTTTATCCATAAAAATGGAAAATAAAAGTAGTATCTATTACTGTACAAATCAGTTCGTGGATATTTAATTTTACGATACTTTCAAATGCCTAAGTATGAAGGAATTTTTGTAAACGGGATTAAATTATTATTATTATTATTGTAGTATTGCAAGTTTTCCACTGCATGTACTATCTTGAGTCAGTCCACCCAAAATCCGATCATACATATATTTCTCTAAACGTAGCTATAATATTTGAAACTTGTGAGACCTGATTGATAAATTTGTTGACTTCATTCGTTGTAGCAGTCACGCTATAATCTCTGTCCATACTATAATAATTACAGGATCAATCGTTTTAGACACCGCTTATTTAACCCTCTGCACTCGAACATATTTTCGCTGTAAAGATATAACAATTCGAAGCTTTTCTTATACCATTTTAAGCTCGGTCATTTATGCTAAAGTAGAAAAAGAAAATCACGTGTACTTCATTTCATTGTTTCACGTGTAATTACTTCTAATCTACTTATTGCCTCGTATTTGTTACTTAACCCCTTGCACTCCTTTGTCGAGTGTGACTCGACATCAGTTTTTATCACGGGAACTCCTATGTCCAGTTATACTCGACATTTTTTGACTTTTTGTTTACTCAACGAGAAAGGAAAAAAATAATGTAGTATCGCAAGTTTTCCACTGCACGTACACGTAGCTTTACGAAAGTCAGCGAGGGTTCGAAGACCAGGTCAGTCGGAAAAACCCTGGACGATGCGTCGGGCCCTTAGCACGACCATAGTTGGTCATGTTGGAGAGGCATTGGGAAACGCGTGCAGGGTGTGCATGGTGGGAAGAAGAATATAAAAGGACAAGGACGTTCTGAGTTAAGAAAATAGTCGATTAGAGGGTTGTCGAGTTGGGAGTTGTCGATCAGAGAGTTGCTAAGTCAGTGAAGAACTGTCGATTAGAGAGTTGTAATAGAAGAGTTGTTAGTTGCCAGAGTTGTTGTTGCTAGCTGTGAGTTGTATTAAGAGAGATGCTGCAGAAGTGTAGGTTGAGCATTGTGATAAGTTGTAATAATTCGTATCTTTATCGTTACTCACATACTCTATCACTGCTAATTTGTTATTAAATAAATATATATACCATCATCAAATCATCTCTACATTACATAAAATGAAAGTTTAATAAAGAATTGTTAGGGGTGATTTTTAATAAACGTCAAATTGGTTCGATTGCTAAGCAGTGTACGACACGAACGGTATACACGTGTATCGTTGACTATGAAAGTGGCCTAAGTCGTAAATATTCTGCTTCGAAATATTAAAAGTTTTGCGTTTGGAAAAAATTGAATAGCAGTTTTAACGAATTTATAAACTCAGTATATCGATTCTATTTTTCCCTATTTTGAAAAGGCAGCCTCACGTTGTAAAATATATGGACATAATAGAAGATAAACGAAAAATGAATTTCTGTTGAATTTTCCACTTAGGCTACTTTCATAATTACTGGCACACGTGTAAGTGTAAGTAGAGACTAATGGGTTAAAAGAAGTGAGAACGTGTTTTAAACAAACGTGAAGGTAAAGTGAAGATAAAAGGAATACTAATCTTGGGAATCCTAAGCATTTAGCTGCCTTAAGGGAGCTTTCTTTGAATCTTAAACACTTTTTCTTAAAAAGTTACAGTTTACACGAAGTTTCATAATATTTGGACATATTAAGTATATTATAAATCATATAATATTCATTCTATGAATTGTATTTGTATGCATATAGTACAAAAATATGGAAATAATCTCATTTCATGTGAGTTCAAGGAATTTCTAGATACTAGGGTTAATTTTAAAAGAAAGTATACTGAGATATGGCTCAACAATTTTGTTGAAGTATGACACAGTCGTAAAATAACTAATGGTAGCTAAAAATAAATAAAAATATAAAACCTTGGCACTATCGAAGGGGTGAAAATCGACTCTAAAGTATAATTGTTCATATTTGATCTAATATCTTGAAAATGTTGAAGATAGGACTGCGACCTAAACGGATAAATTTTGCATATTTTTAATTATGAATTTTACTGTATAAAGAATTTGCAAAAAATAAATTTTTTAAAATAGCCTATTAAAATATTGAAATTTTTAATTAGTTCCTTCCATCAAACGTTTATCTATTTTCTCCTATATTTGTTTAGATACAAAATACGCATGAATTGAAATTTTAGTACCTGTAATAACAAGAAATGAAATAATAATAAATTTGAAATATTCGCATTGCTTGCTGACCAATTTAGTTACTTGAATGAATAAATTGTACAGGTTACACCATTTATGGTACCTTCAATTAATTATTTTACGTAAGATATCATTTTGGTATTTTAAGTTACCAAAATTTTGGTATATTTCAGTTCCGTTTCCTATATTTTGAGTACACTTTACACTGTTACCTGAAATTACAAGCTAATACCTTCTTTTCAAATATCAGTATATTTAATAAATTTGCAAGAAATAGTAATCCAAATAATTTGAAAATGAGCAAACTGCAGAAAAAAAAATGTTAAATAGCAAAACTGATTGGTTTATCTTGAAAAATAATACAGTGCTTAAAGCCTTTGGGAAATAAGTGGCGTCATAGAAGTTAAACTTTAGACGAATCTTATAAATATGCATTACTTCAACTTTCGAAAGTAACTAAAGAAGAAATATCGATCAGAGAAATAAGCAGCTTAACGCTACTTTCGAGGATACCCTCATTTTCCAAACATGGACCTCTGCCAATAAGAAAAGCATGCATCGAATATTTTTTTTAATTTTATAGTCGTATATAAAATTTTTGAATACATATTTTGTGCTATATTATGAATATTATAAATTGCGTTTTATGCTATGTTGTATTAAAGGTATTATGAAACTTTAAGTATTATATTTTTATAATTA